>NW_015387781.1:176848-193832 GCF_001527695.2 Protobothrops mucrosquamatus | reverse complement strand
GCTTTCCTTTCAGAACCTCTACTAATATGTTTCTGACATCAGCTTGCAGCCCTGACTCCAAGGAGACCTAACCCTAACCTAACCCTAACCCTAGTTTGATGTTCATTGGCAATGGGATTTTCCCATGTATTTTACTCGGGTCACCAAACAAGTCCAGATGAAAAGTTGTAACATCCGCTTTCCTTTCAGAACTTATCATAATCTATCCCTGACATAATTTTTCAGCCCTGATTTCAAGGAGACCTAACCCTATCTCTAACTTTAACCCTAATCCTAATTTAATTTTCTTTGGCAATGGAATTTTCCCATGTATTTTATTCTAATCCACAAATAAGTCCCGGCAAAAAGCTATCACTTCTGCTTTCCTTAGAGAACATCTACAAATCTGTCCCTGACATCAGTTTTCAGTCTTGACTCCAAGGAGACCTAACCCTAACCCTATCCCTAACCATAAACACAATCCTAGCCTTAGCCCGAAACTTACCCTGAAACCTAACTCTAACCATAATTTAACCATAACTCTAACCTTATCCTAACTCTAGCCCTAAACCTAAGCCTAACTCTAAGTCCAAGTAGAATTCTTCCTCTGTGGGATTTTTTCCCATGTATTTTACCAGAAATCATGGATAAGACATATTCGAAATCTTACAGTTGTACTAACCATACCTTCACTTTACAAATCTGTTCCTAATCTCTATTTTACTCTCTGAATTCCCAGACACATAACCATAACTATAAACCTAACCCCAACCCTTATCCTAGCCCTAACCCCAGTGGTGAGATTCAGCAGGTTCATACCATTTTGGCAGAACTGGTAGCTAATTTTTTGTTGTCCAGGCCTACAATGGACTTCCAGAAGCAGCAATCACACAAAGAACGGGTTGTTCACATATTTGAATCCCACCACTGCCTAAACCAATTACAAAACCTAATCCTAATCCTAAATTAAAATCCTAATTTAATCCTTATCCTTACCTTAAACCTTATCCTAACCTTAATTTTATCCTAAACCAAACTAACCCTAACCCAAATCCTAACCCTAACCCTAAACCAAGACCTACCCTTAATCCTCTTTGTCCAAAATACTGTAGCTAAGGTTTTTCTGATGTTGTTTTTGAAAGAGTAACATACTTTAGAGATGCAATTATGATTTTAAAATGCATACCATAAGTTTATGATGTACCATTATATGAATTATTACTGCTTTATAGGGTATGTCAAAAATAATTGGTAAATGAAAATAATCCTATCTTACATGTATTGTTTTTTTGGTAATATATGCTTTCTTGATGCTTATGAATTGGCTCTTTTCAGTTTAATTCAAAGTCTGATCAGTTGGGATTTCACATAGACCCAAGCATATAAGGGTATAAGCATATAAATATTTATAACATGTTTTTGCTTCTTTTTCCCTTTCTTTCAGGGTTTTTCTACCTTGTGTTCTTTTTTTGTATACACTGCAGCATTTTTAAAAAAAAATGGAATGAAAAATCAACTAGCTGAAGGCAATGGGCAGTTCAAAAATGTGAGAAATAAGCATAAACAAATAAATAGCTATCAGGATTCCCCAGCCTGTCTTTGTGAGAATTTTGGATATTAAAATCATATATTCTAATGGAAGTTCTGTCAAGGCTTCAAAGTGGGGTACTTTAATATCTGTTGACATGGTGCTATACCCAATAATCTAAGCATTAGAATCCACTAATCCCTAAATTAACTATTGCTTATTAGTATAGATACTACAGTTGGAAGCAATGGAAGTGGAGATTCATGTGAGATCTGCACTACAGGTAGTCTTCAGCTTACAATCACATCTGAGTCCAAAATTTATGTTGTTAAGCAAGACAGTTGTTAAGTGAGGTTTGCCCCATTTCACGACCTTTCCTGCCACAGGAAATGAATCACTGCAGTTAAGTTAGTAACATGCTTGTTAAATGAATCTGGCTTCCCCATTGAATTTGCTTGTCCAAAGATCACATGACCCTGGGACACTGCAATCATCATAAACATGAACCAGTTACCAAGCATCTGAAATTTGATCACCTACCATGGGGATGCTGCAATAGTCGTAAGTGTGGGAAATGGTCCTAACTTAAGTCACTTTTTTCAGTGCTGTTGTAACTTCAAATGGTCACTAAATGAATAATTGTAAGTCAAGGATTACCTGCATTCCTAAGCTCACTCTGCTTACCACACGAGAATAATCAAGCAGTGGAACGGCTTACCTCCAGAAGTTGTGGGTGCTCCATCACCGGAGGTTTTGAAGAAGATATTGGACAGTCATTTGTCCAGAATGGTGTAGGATCTCCTGCTTGTGCAGGGGGTTGGACTAGAAGACTTCCAAGGTTCCTTCCAACTCTGCTATTCTGTTACACATTGTGGAGAGGATAAGTAACATCAAGGCAATTGCCTGGATGCTAGGCAGGGCCCAAAGTTTGCTTTTATTTGCTGAGGCTCTGTTCAGAGCAGCCCACAGAGGGCATCCAAGTACTGTGCAAGGAACAATATGAGGATAGTAGTAAAAGTAGAGATTTTCCTTTGTTACACATGGCTTTTCCTGGACAAATGTTCTGAAGAGGGTTTGTGGTGTTGTTCAATCTCATTTGAGGCAGATGGATGCTGATGTTAAAAATGCTTTCGGGAGCAATTCTACAGATATATGAGCAGAAAGGAGAAGGATCCTGGCGCTGGCATCTCACCTCTTTCCTGCAGGAAGGCTTTACCAGACTGCAACATTCTCAATAACTACTAGGGGACAGCAAAGGGCTACGGTTAGGTTTACTGTATGAAACTACAGGATTCTACGGCCATCTAATAGTAGGTGTTATTTCTGTAAATTTTTGGGAAGAGAATTGGATTGCAGTTAACCACAATTTATTGGAGCGCGCACCTGAAAACGTCTGAGAAAAGGAGGAGTTTAACATCTTGTGGGAATGTAAACTATATTCTGGAGGACTCCTGAAACACAACACACCAGACACTGCTATTAGTAAAAAGAAAGAAAAAAAGTACAGTTTCATACTTTTCTATGATTCATAGCTATAGCAGTATCAGAAGACAGTTTTACTGGCAAAAAAACACATAAAAAAGTAACAAAATCTCAGGATTTGCGTATTGAAGTTGAAAGACATTTAGCTGAAAGAAAAAGTCCATCCAAATACCAATAATAATGGGAGCTCTTAGAGCCATACCAAAGGGATTTAAATTTACCGGACCTGACACCGCTTACTTGGCAGCAAGAAAAAAAATTCACATATTACAGCGAGACCTCCTTGATTCCTGGGCTTTTGCTTAGAAGAGTTTTTCCAGCTTGATTAACAGGGATCTGGCCAAGAGCAAAACACTTGTTTTGGCTGAGCATATGAGTGGACTGAGTGGACTGAGGCCCTTCTATACTTTCATTGGTTCTGACATAACATGGCGCATAAGGCAGCTTTTGCGGTTTGTAAATCATGCTTTACAGTTTAATACAGGGGTAGTCAACCTTGGCTCTTTTATGACTCGTGGACTTCAACTCCCAGAATTCCTGAGTCAGCTATGCTGACTCAGGAATTCTGGGAGTTGAAGTCCACGAGTCATAAAAGAGCCAAGGTTGACTACCCCTGGTTTAATACAATGTGCAGATTCATCCATCTGGTGCTTAATGCAAATACAGTTCAATGAGATGGTATTTGACAAAGTCATTTTGACCTTCAGCTTCAGCCTACCTCAGCAGAGAGCGGGCACAAAGATGGAGGCTCCTCTGTGAGACCTTATCCCAATAAATAGATTTACTATTTGCCTTCCTGTTTATTACTCTCCTTGCCTTAAGCAATTCCTGCAGTGCCATTCTGTCGAATCAGGAGGTGGAGGTGGAGGATTGCGGACAATCTTTTCCTAAATTTGGGAGAGATCATTGTAAGCTTTTGCTCAAAACTGAACCTGATCAAATTGACTGTTGCAACTGTGGAGGGTGGTGAGATGATGTGGAGAGAAGAGCTGAGGAAAGATCCAACGGCTGGCCATATCTGCTGGGGCAAAGGAATAATGGCAGCCACACCAAAAGCTGGAATTGGATGCTGCATATGGGATGCCAACTACAAGAAAACTGCAGGAAGGCCTAAAAAAGGGCAAGTGGCATTAATTATTTTCATCTCTACCCACTAGCTGGGTTCCAAAGAAAATGAGGAAAGGAAACAGAAACAAATGAAACAGGATGCTTTTGTTTTTCCAGACCACCAAGTAAAGGCGCTCTCCCCCCTCCCACTTCCCTCTGTCTCAGAGTGGAAAAACCCCAGTTAACAAATTGGCAGCCCATTCTAGTTTAGGTATTCCAAAACCTGGAAAAAAAAAGTGACATTCTGGATGTGCCATTATGCTAATGCATCCATTGTATCTAACATCTTAACACATGTACATGTTTTTCAGGAATTCAGCAAATAACATCAACATTAAATTAATAAATTAAACAAATGTGTTTCTTTAATCAGTCAGAAAATCGGTAAGAAAAGCAGGACTCTGGTTGGAAAATATTGATTTTTGAAGGATGAGGATAAGGCTGCACAAATTTCAGATTTCAAAAATAATTTGGAAGAAGGCTTTGACCCTCTTGGAAGGATTCCTGTACCTCCCATGTGATCCCAGGATCACTAAGGAGAGCTGGCAAATGACAATACTGACAAATATGGGCTATTGATCTGACTCAGAAGGAAGTAGCTTGCCACATTGTTATACAGTACTACTGTAAGAATTGGTGAGATTTCATATAAAAACTGGCAAGTTTTATTTTGTTTATTCATTTACTATGAGCGTTATCATGCTGGAAAGGTCAATTGACTCTAATCAGCTTACAAATACATAATAACAGAGTGATTAAAAGTTGTCATGTAAAATGTAACCAACAGCATAACTCTAAAACATAACGCATTATATTATCCAACAGAAGTTGATCAGAAACGGCTGCATCTTTAAACACGTTCTTACAAGAACACTGATCATCTCATCAGATCAGGCAGGAGATGCCTGACATCTCATGAGAAGTTTAAGATTTCTAATGTTTCGGTAAATTATTTTAACAGCGTGGAGGTACCTTGATATCTATCAGCACGATCAAGCTTTTCCTAAAAAGAAAACCTCTCTGAACTCTATTCTGCTTAATAATTTCTGTTATTTCCATCATTTCATTTCATTTCATTTCATTTCATTTCATTACATTACTTTATTTCATTTCATACACACACACACACACCTTTCTTGAATTTTTTTAAACTCCGATTTTGAAATAGAACAACCCTTTTTTCTGTCAGCAGAAAAATGAAGATGAGTTGCAGATGGTTGTCATATTGTTCAACTGAGGTTTTACCAGCACAATCTAAGCAACCTTTCAATTTGCTTTCCAAGAGAAAGCCACAATAGCCTAGCAGGCCCTCTTGAATAAGTTTGTTTCTTGATGCATAAGTACTGATGCGTCAGCCGTTATTTTGGTCCAAGAACTTGTAAACAGAAGCTCTGAGTAGATTCCCAAGAATTACAAACATATGAAACATTCTCTGATTCCTCTTCTCCAAAGCCACTCTGACTGGTGGCTTTCACATTTAATTTTTTTCAAGTATTGTCCAAGATATAGAGGCTTCTTTCTCTGTCACAACAGCCATGAAAGGCTGCAGATTAATACTGCTTGAGAATAAACCTCAGCTAACAGTAATACATGATACACCCCTGAACCATCCTACAAAGAATGGCAGCATCTATTTGAGTAATTCAAGTTGGAGATTGTGCAGTGGAGTACTATCTCTGTTTTTTAATTTTAAAAACTGTCGACAATTTCACAAAGGTCTCTTAGCTCAAAAGATTTCAGTCATCTCGTGCCCAAGGAGCATGGTGGCTAGCATGGTTAAAACTCTGGGTTGGAGATTAACAAGCCCATGTTTGAGACTCGGGTACTGCCTTGTGGCGGGGTGAGCTCCCATCCTTCGCTCCAGCTCCTGCCAGGAATATGAAAGGAGCCCCCAAATGGGCGTCCTCCGGGCAACGGTGATGTCACCAGCTAATCCTTTCAACCCACAAGTGCCGACACGAGTGCACTGTGATCTAATGCCAAGATACTGTATCAGACCTCTAGAAACTCATGGGGTTTTGTCATTCTCACCGATTTGGTAATCTTGCAAGGTTTGATAATTTTTATTTTAAAAATGTTAGGGGGCTGGCATTAAAAAGCATGGTGTATAATACAGATGCTACCTGGTCAACCCCTGATCTATGTTCATGTATCACAAAGAATAAAATCTTTATTAGAAATTTATATTATAAAAGCCCTATTATCATTCATTAATTCAAAGAAGAGCTGGGTATAGCAATCTCTGCTCTAATAAAAAACATCCTCTCCTGTTTTCCATTCCATGAAGGTCTCTCCTATAAAACTGGAGAATCTACTGCAAGAAATAACTGATTGTGAAGGTGTGCAATATTATAGCGCCTGGTGGTGCAGAGGTTAGAATGTATATGGCAGGTTAACTCTGCCCACTGCCAGCAGTTCGATCCTGACCGGCTCAAGGCTGACTCAGCCTTCCATCCTTGTAAGGTCAGTAAATTGCCCCCAGATTGTTGGGAGCAATATGCTGACTTTGTAAACTGCTCGGAGAGTGCTATAAAGCACTAGCGAGTAGTATACAAAGCTGAGTGCTATTGCTATTCCTATATAGCTGAAATTTACAACATCGCCTCACAGTTCTTTTTCCTTGCTGACCTGAGACTACATTAAGAGTTTGGGTATTTTTTTTTCTGACTTAGAAATCTTTTTTGGCATGCATAGCTGCTCATCCAGTAATTAATTCATTCTCAGCATATTAGGTTCAACATGCATCTAAAAATAAGAATAGCATTGGAGCCAGTGGCACTGTAACGAACCATCATCTATTCTAGGGCTTTATCCAGCTATTTTATGCACTTTCTGTATTATGCATTAGGACAGTGGTGGTGAACCTATGGCACGGGTGCCAGAGGTGGCACTCAGAGCCCTCTCTGTGGGCACACGCGCCGTCACCCCAGTCCTAGGCCTTCAGCTGGGTTTTATAAAACCTTTTCGCTTTAGGCCTCTGCCGCCGTGTGAAAAAAAAAGGTTCAATCAGTCAGTCAATTTCAACTTCTTGTGGGGAAAAAAAAGATCTTGCAAAATTGGAATTGATTGATTGAACTTTTTAGTCCCACCCAGTCTGCTGTTACCACGGGCCACACCCACCCAATGGGCCACACCCACCCAATGGCCACCTGGCACCCGACGATGCATAAGTGGGTTTTGTGTTGCAGTTTGGGCACTCGGTCTCTAAAAGGTTCGCCATCACTGCATTAGGATTTGCAAGGCCCTAATCATCAAATGGCCCACCAATACCAGTCTCCTGTGCCAGAAGAGGCAGGGAAGGAGACCTCCCAATTGGGGCCTAGAAGAAAGTGTGAGAGAGGAAAGGTTTCCTGGCAGGTTCAGGCTTTTGACTGTCTGTCTCTGGCACAGGCCCTCTGACCAGCATCACATCAGCTTCCCATGTTGGGGGTTTCAAAGGCATGCTCCTCCTCATAAGGTTACTGCCCAAGGGTTTTCTGTGCTTTATCTCTGGTTCTGCCCTAAGTGAAAATGAATGAATAATTGCCTCCATCAAGTGGTAGTTTGTCAGCAGTCCATGTCCCCTGAATCAAGATGACGCCATTTTAGATAATGGGAGCTAGAACAGTTGTTGGCTCATGGTGAGAAGTGTGCATCATTCTTTAGGAAATTGATTGGTTCCAACTTGGTTTCGACTTTAGGACTGGGATTGGTGATTAAACTTCTGCAATGACCTGCCCTCTGTTTTGGACTGTAGAGCAAAGTTGTAAGCAGAAATTGAGGCTGCCTTTTGCTTGCTTGAACGTTGCTTCTTATGGATCATTAAATTTGGCTTGTCTGCTGGCTATTGGTCTACAGAAGACACAGTGCTATCTTATTTTCCATGCTGTTCAATATTCTATACAAGCTGCTGGCTGTCATCATGCTGGCTGGGCTCACACCATACGATAAGCCAAATTAATCATGATATATATTGTGGCCTAACAGATTATGTCCGCCTAGCCATGATAGCTTTGATCTTGTCCCTCCCCCAACCATTACTCAACCTTGTACCTTTGTACTCACTGGTCAAGATGCCACAAAAAGAAAGGGGCAAATTTACTTGGAGAGCAATTCTACGGAGTGAGTTTCCTCAGTGTAGTGACCTCAAGGGCTTTCAGATTTCAACACCCATCCTTTCTACCTACTGGGGCCAGTGTTCAGCAAGTATTTCCAGCATGCTTCATCAAGGGAATTGGAGGATCTAGGCTGGAGAATATTGGTGAATGTTTGTATGAATGTCATGGATGAAACTCCATCTTCAAGAGGCATCTCCCAGGCATAGCCTAATCTGAAATGATATCCAAAGCAAATTGAACTGCAAATCAGAGAGATTCTTAGAGAAGGCAAAAGTGTTATGGGAAAATCAGCTAAAACTCAAGGATTTGGCATGTTCCAAGGTTACCATCAGGTTTTGTCCAAAATAACATGGAAGAAAATTTTATGTTTTTTCCCTTAGCACAAATGTTTGAGGAAGTTTAAGGGACCAAAAGTATATCAAAGAGACTGATTAACCTTTCTGGGTTTTCTATTTCTCCTTGATAAGATTATTTTCTACACACATTGTTCCTTTAAAGAAAGGTTTTTCAACAGAGGTTTCAAGTTCAACAGCACCAATACAATTTGATGCATGGCAGCTGTTCCCATTTCTATGACCTTCAGTGTGTTCTTCAAATAGAGACAACTAGGATGTTTGTCAAGGTTTAGGAGGAAAAAAAATTGTCATCACTAAAGCAGGGCATAGAAGCTGGAAGTGCCAGCAATAGCAATGCCTGGATCTTTTAGAGGTATGCATTTCACAAAGAAAGCTGGCCTGTGGCTGATGAGATTTCTTCATTTTCTAAATGCCTGGATCAGAACCTTGTCAAAATAAAGGGTGGATATGTGCTTATATGGCCAGGCCAATCTGCTGGGATACAATCCTTAAGCTGTAGAGCAGAAAATCGAGTTAGTGACTACTGCCAAAGCATGAATCAGTTACAAAATGTGGGCTTGAGGTATGCTCCTTTTTTCCATTCTCTAATATTTCTCTGCAACTCAAACAATTGCTCATAATTAAGCTGATTGGGCGAGCAGACGCTGGCAGGAAATATTGTGCTGGCTGCAATCCCAATGAACTTTATTGTACTAGATATAGGACCATGACATCAGTTCCTTCCATTGCACAAAGGAAGAATTACATTTGCAGAGCAGCAGATACGATTCAAAGAGGAAAAAAAAATGGCATTTCTTTCATTGCTTTTGGCATCCTTTGGATGTTCAGAATGGAGCTGGCATTGTGCATGCAAGATTATATAGGGAAGCAAGGACTGATTGTACCATTCAGCATTCTGTGATTCTTATATGTACTTTTTGGTGCATATTGCCACAAAAATGGATTTGAACACAGTGGCCATGACTGATTGGAGTCAAAAAGCCTTGAGCAGAGATGTAACTGCTTCACTGCTTTTGCTTTGTTGTACTTTCCAAGAATATCAGAAATAGATCTGGCCAGATTAGATTGCGTACTTTTTTTTTCTGGATGTAGGTTGATTTATTTTGATATTCTTAAAAAAAGAAAAAGAAATACGATAAGATAAGAAATTGAAAATTGAGTAAAAGTTAATAACAGGGTATGGATTGTTTATGAAGATTGAATGTAATTAAGATATGTATAAGCTAAAAAAATTATTGATAAATGTAATAATGATGTTCTTATTGAGTTGACATAATTAGAAATGTACTAACCTGAATATGAGACAGTAAATGTTAAGGGAAAAAGAGAAGAAACACTCGATGCTATAGCCTGAGATTTGCACTAAGATTTTGTTATTGAACTAGTGTAACCCAGTCACCAGGTTGCTTTTTAAATATTCAAATGTAAAATTCGTAAATTAATAAAATATTATATAAAAAAGCTTAAAGTCTTGTAAACATTGCAATTACTGCAACTTAAACCGAAATGATATTCCTCATCCAGACTGTAGTATTCTGAAGGCATTGCGCTGAATGTCTGAAAGCTGATACGCACCCATAAATGAACTGAGATGAGGAAATTAGCAGAGAGGATCTCTGACTCCTGTTATGGCATCATCACTCTTATGGAGAAAAAATGTGTACAGATAATACTCGACTTACAACTGTTTCTTTAGTGACCATTCAAAGGTACAACGGCACTGAAAAAAGTGGCATGACCATTTTTCACACTTACGACCATTGTAGCATCCCCATGGTCACGTGATTTACATTCAGATGCTTGATAACTAGTTCACAGTTGCAGTGTCCCAGAGTCATATGATCATATTTTGCGATATTCTGACAAGCAAAGTCAATTTGGATGCCAGATTCACTTAACAACCATGCTACTAATTTAACAACTGCAGTGATTCACTTAACAAATGTGGCAAGGAAAGTTGTAAAATGAGGCAAAACTCACTACTCACTTAGAAACATACATTCTGGGCTCAATTGTGGACGTAAGTCGAGGACTACCTGTACTTGCTTATCGTGATCCCTCACACCCTAGTTACCACCTGTTTGCCATATGCTTTTCATGGGGCTGCCTTGAAGAGTATTTGGAAGCTTTGATTTGTCCATATTGCAGTGGTGAGTGCAATTTTGGGCATACCACAATAGCCTAGGGGAAAACACCACTTTGTCTTCTGCACTGGCTTCCAGTGGACTTCAAAGTGCTGATTACAGTATCACCTAGTAAAGCCACTCGTGGCATACTACCAGGTTATCGGTCTCACTTTCTATATCCAATGGTCTCTTCCAGTCCCACCTGATCCAGCAGGCGGACCTGTTCCAGGCTGTGATGACATTTGACGGGGCCCAGAAAATGAGCTTTCTCTCTCATGGCAACTGAACAGTTCCACTTAAGATTTAGAACAGGGTCCCCCAACCACCGGTCCATGGACCAGTACCGGGCCGCAGCATGCCAGAAACCAGTCAGCACAAACAAGGAAAGTCCCATCCACAGGATGCAGGCAGCACACAAAGCCATGCCCCCTCCGGTCTGCAGAAAAACCTTTCTCCACATTACTGGTCCCTGGTACCCAAAAGGTGGGGGACTTCTGATTTAGAAGGCTCTGACCCTGTTGGCTTTTCATAAGGCCTTAAAGACCAGGCTGTCCCATCAAGCCTGAACTGGACAAGTGAGCCTGGTGTTGAATGATTTTTATGTTGGGCACCTTTTTAACCTAGATTTCAGTGCCTTGGTACCATGTTACAGTTATCACTTGTCATGAAGAAAATCTATCTGTGCAGTCATCAAGAATTAACACCAACCTGATGGCACATAATCAACCAATCATATGGTTGTCATAGTTATTTTATTTAGTTAGTTGTTTTTTTAAATTATTGTTAGCTGCGAAGAGTCATACTGCAATGGGCAGTTCTATAAAGCATTTAAATCAGTCACTCCTAAGCAGTTGTCTAAAGCATGATACAATTTTAGAGTCTAACTTCCAGGATAGCAAGATAAGGTAAAAATATGCTTCAGGTGGGATGTCTGCACAGGCTGAATACTTGGATTGTTTCATTCTATGATGTAAAAGATTCCTAGAGGAGAACATCCCTTCAGTGAGTAAACAATAAGCAGCAGCTAAAAAAAAAAAGTTCACCTCTTACACCTTTGCCCACACCAAAAGACTATAGCTTTTATCACAAAAAATACTGAAGTTACCGTCCTAGAAGATTCTTGCACAAATCAAAAGGATGAATGGGGGATCCGTAAGTCCTTGTTCAACACTTGAATCGTACGGCTCTGTGAACAGGAGGAATAGAACTTATTTCTTGGATTCTGTCATGTATTTCCTTGTCCCTAGTAATCAAGGGGGCTTCCTTTTTCATTCCCCCCCCCCCTTGCTTCAGCCTGTTCTCATCTTTTTGTACAATGTGGAGTTCAGCAGGATTTCAAATTCCTATAGACAAAGGAACTGGAAAATGAACAGGCATAAATATTCTTCAGATTTTGACCTTGTTCAAATTCCAGGAAACAGCAAGTGCCTGTTGTGTCTGATGGTTACTATGGCTCCTGTACTATATGGGAGGCTTTGGGTGGAAAAAAGCCTCTCATAAAGTCAAGTGATGGGAACTGAATGGCGTGCCGAATTGCTCAGCAGGCTTGCCAATGGACGGCTTTATTAGGTTGATCTGTTTAGACAAACACCACTGAAAGATGGATGTCAACAAAATTAGTGAAGGGGGCAGTGACCCCTTCCTTGCTGGAGATAGCTGGGAACAAGAATCTGAAAATACAAGATTAAATATTGTAGCTTTTTAATGTCTAGCTTCACTGCAAGCTGTTAGATGAGACTTTTCCCATCTAGTTCTGCAAAAGGCTGACCTGGCCTGTGATTAATCTCGAGTTTGGTTCAGGGACTGTAGAAGTGTCTTGGACTGAAGCCAGGCTTAATTCCACACAATTCTACATAAAATTAACACCAAAAGGATTTAAGGCAATCATGACAAATTGTGAGTTGTACTCACGGGTTTTCCCAATGTTTTGACATAGCTTTGACTTTCTCGAGTCTCACCATAAATCAATGCATTTCTCAAATTTGCTCTGGAAATTTGGGGAACCATCAGGAATTTATTTATGGATTTAGGAAGAAATCAGGATCTTCTCCAAATATAGTTTGGATAGGATCTAGTGTCTTGCTAGAATATGAACCAAGCTACAAATTCTCCCTTTACTATCAAACGTAAAAATAGGTTTCCTAAACAATTGCGAAAACATTGTAGTTGAAAGTGTGGATAGCCAGCAAAGCTCTCTTCCCTTCTTACAGAGGCCTCAGTCTATGAAAAGGCATCCAGGTCTTCAGCGGTTATCCAAAGGAAGCTGAACATAGTAGTCAAACAAATGTGGCTACAAAACACCATCTGGCATCCTTCTGGGAATGTCTGTGTTAATGAGATTGTCAGCAGATGGCACCTCTAGTTTTATTGGGGTAGAGTTTGGGGCTTTCCCTGAGAGAAATTGAAGAGAAACTGTCCCTTTGGGCCCTGCTTTTATTGAAGCTGTCTATGAGATTTGTGTGCTGCTGTGACCTTTTATTTCAATTGTGTTTGTCCCTATGTTTCAGTCATGCTGGGAAGAAGAACCTTCAGCACATACATTCCTTTCTTGTCAACAGTCTCCCGAGTCACACTGAGCAGAACCTCTTCTAAAAAATTCTTTTCTTAGTTCAGGTTGGTGGAAACCAATACAATGAAACCAAGGAAATTTTAATAATTATATTCAACTGAATTTCTGGCTCCCCCCCTTCAATATTATCATGAGATAGAATGCCATATAAAGGATTCATGCGTCAGCTATTTTTAGATGCGCTGGGAAAATGCAGTGTTCCAGACAAACACATGCTGACGTTTCATGCCGAAAAAAATAGATGTATAATAATGGCATATCTTGATTGCCTTCCACAAATATCAAGAGTATGCTTAGTTTATTCAAAGTTTGTTTAATATATTTGGTTTATTCAAGGTTTAAAAGTTTCTTAACAAAAGTTTGAAAATAAAGATTCAGTTCTTGTTTTTAAACCACGATAATCACCAGTATATTATATAAGCTAGGCCAATTATGGTCTAGACCAGGGGTAGGCAACCTTGGCTCTTTTATGACTCGTGGACTTCAACTCCCAGAATTCGTGAGCCAGCACGGCTCAGCTTGGAAGCCTCTCCTTTCCCCTCAGCATGGCTGGCTCAGGAATTCTGGGAGTTGAAGTCCACGAGTCATAAAAGAGCCAAGGTTGCCTACCCCTGGTCTAGACAAAAAAACATGTTTTTACAAACATGGCATAGCATATGTGATGCTATATTAAATAATACTATAGAACATATGGCCAAAGAAGATGGTAGCTTCCACTAATTCTTGATTGAGCTAAAAAAAGCACACAACTAAGTTGGATCAGTCCTGAAAAGTACTTGGCGAGGATATTTCCGTGAACTCTAAGGGTCGAGAAGAAAGCAATGGCAAATGACTGTATTGTTACCAAAAAATATGTACAGATGTATCCATTTAGTCACCAGGAATTGAGCAGCTGTTTTGATTCTTGCAGATGTAATGTCAGGTTGACAGTAATTTGCAAAAGGAATTAATCAGCAAAGGCAGGAAGAAGAAAGTAACCAATAAAAAAAAATATTTGTAGCTCAGGGTTGAAGAGACGGGTCCTTGTTGCTTCCTGAGCTTGGTTGTTTTCTTACAGACGTTTCATTACCCAAAGTAGATAATATCATCAGTGCTAGTAAGGAGTGGGGTTTACTTTCAGTTTATACCCTAGTGGCTTGCCCTGTCGGTGTTGGTGGAGGTGGTTCTTTGTTTGGACTGTTTCCTGTTAGCTTGTTTGGCAGTTCCTTGATTGGGGTATTGTTTACTTCTTGATTGTTGGTCTGACGTTAATCTTGATGTTCATCTATGCTCATCTGGTGTTTGGTGCTTTTGTCTTTTTTTCCCTTTTTGGCTTGTTGATTGTTATCAATAGGCAAACAGGCATAAACAAAATCTTCATATTGTGCAAAACAGACGATCAACAATCTTGGACTAACTCCAAGATTAATGCAAGACCAACAATGCACATTTGACTTAATTACCTATTAAGAGTTTCATTTTCTTTTGTTTTAATCAAGTCAGTCTTGATTCCTAGCAACTGTCTGGACAAATCCCTGCAGTTTTTTTGCCAATCTTTTTGGAAGCAGCTTGCCCTTGCCTCTGTCCTAGGGCGAGAGTGAAGGACTGGCCCTAGGTCACCCAGCTGGAGTGCCTAACGTGGTATTAGAACTCCAGGTCTTCTAGGTGGGATATTTTTGAGGTGGAGTTTTGCCATTTATATTCATTAAAGAGTTTCCACTTTCCTTCTCCCTCAATTTCTTTTTTCATTTTTTGTCTCCCCAACTCTCGTGGTTCCTCTGGCATCTCTATAATCCATTTTATCGGATCTTTTTTCTTATCCTCTGGTTTATTTTGAAGTCTGAAAGATAAAATGCCTTTTCCATTTCCAATATTATAACTGAATCTTGCAGATTTTTCTTTGCCTGTGTTGAGCTGTCATTCCCTTCATTTATAGCCTCCATATTTGGGTCACTTTCCTCTGGTTTGTGTTCTATTGTCTGATTTATTTATTCATTCTTTGTTGTCATTTTCTGAGAGGTTTTTAGTTGTGAGCTTAGGTTTAAAAATGTGCTCATTTATGTCATTTAAATTATTTTTAATCTCATCATGATTTGAAACAATTGTCATTTGAATTAGTTGCAACATAGCATGCATTTCCTCCTGGAAGACAGTTGTCTTGTCTTGAAATTTTACTCCTATAGGTCTCTGATGTTCCAGATTGGGAGCTTCAGAAAAGAGTCTTGGGTGTGGTTTCCTACCACTTTTAGTTGGGTATGCAATATCCATTTTATCTCCCTCCTAGAGTCCAAACAACAAAGTTTTGTATAGTTCTTATCTTTATGTGTGGTCTTTATAGTCCAATGTGTTTCCAATTGTCCATCCACCACTAAAAGCAATATTTTATAACGGTTCTTCTATTCAGGGGTCCTACAATTTTCAATCAGCCAAAATTTGCAGTCTAAAATATTCAACCACCTAAGAGTAATTCAGGAGCTTCCCCCCTAGAAGAGTAGCCAAAAGTCAAGGTTTTTCTTTCACTGCAAATAATTCTTGAGCCTAAAAGTCACAGGTCAGTAAGTGTTTATAATCCAAGAAGGTCAGCAATTTTTATAACAATTGTAGTTCTCACTCTGTAGTAGATAGCCCAATGTATTTTCTCTCCTCTGTTCCAAGCTGTTCTCTGTTTAGTTAAGGGTCATTGAGGATTCTAACTTTTAAAACAAAATTATTTTCTTACAGTTTCAGCAATACTCTTTCAAAGGGAAGATCTTAACAATTTTCAGGTTTGTCCAGACTATATCTTTATATTAAATTCCATTTCAATATCTTTCTGTTCCCCATAAAAATTAGAGCCGCTTCTCTCTATGAAAGGGTGGAACTGTAATCCCCTTCCTTTTCACTTCCGGAGGATTTTTGCTTCTTGGGGATCTTTTCCAGGAAATCAGTTGCGAGATAGAAAAGATCAGTATTCTCGCCCAGTTTCAAACATGCTGTTCACCACTGTTCTATTAGGTGCTTTTGTACTTTGACTGCCGGTAGCTTGAGCTACTCACCGAGGTGCAGCTAGCCTTTCTCCTTTCAGTTTGGAGGGCTTCCCCCGGATCAAACAGCTCGACCACTGTCTTTCTGTGATCGACAGGGGGCCCCTCCCTCTTTGTTGCCTTTCCAGGACGACTTTAGACTCATTTAAGGTCCCCTGGCAGGATGAAATCAGTCGCAATTCCTTGACCGCATCCCTATGACGCAAAACTAGAAGTCCTAGTCTTATGCCTTAAACACTACACCAAACTGGCTATTACTTACCAAGTTACTTGGTGACTTTTTCCCCATGCTCTTCCACTAATTAAATGCATTGTTTTGTGGATGCTAAATAAGCTAATATTTTCTACATAGCATAGTGCCTTCACCAACATTCAAATGTATTTCCACTGAGAATTGTCCTGTGCCATTCTGATGAAATGAAGAAATTAAACTGGCAGGGGAGTAAGGACAAGCTTGCAGAAATATGGTTGCCTGATGCAACCATATCTTGATTTCCATCAAAACAATTTCTGCTTTGCTAGCTGATTCAAGAATTCAACTAGGACTTCCGGTGGCAGGCGATTTCGTCGGTCGCAGCTGTTTGCTGCCTCCCGCCTGTTTTGCGTAAAAGCCGGTTTGACAGCCAGCACCAGCTGTCAAACGGCTTGATACCTTTCCCCTGGGCATAAGGGGATAGGTGAGCTGCCCGGGGTAGGAGTTGAGTTCCCGAGTCGTCCTATATGGACGATGTAGGTGAG
>NW_015387781.1:143791-175869 GCF_001527695.2 Protobothrops mucrosquamatus | reverse complement strand
ATTTAATAATGGTTGAAGGAGGTGGACTTATTGTTAATGTTACATTTGATAAACAATTGAATGATAATTAAGTAATTGAAGTTGTAAACCTTATTAAGGGTTCAAAATGATTTTTTATAGGTGTAGTTTGATGAAATGACAGAATTAACTTGTTAACTTTATGGAAGATGGGAATTTTTTTCTTTTTTCTTTTTTTTTTGTATAAGTAAGGGATGGTGTTAAACTATCTTGCTGAAATGGTAAAGATTTTGGGTATTTGAAGAATTAATTAAATGAATAATTTTTATTAATACGGAGGAGATGGATTGTTTAACTTTAGAGTTTGGAGTTAGAGATATTAATATTTGTTTACTTGTATTTGAATATTAGCCTAGGTTTGGTTTGGGAAGTCCGGGGGGCAGGGGGATGGGATATAACATTGTGTAATATCTGTGATGTATTTCTTTTTTTTTATGATGAAAACAATAAAATTTTATATTGAAAAAAAAAAAAAAAAAAAGAATTCAACTAAACACTGGGTTATTCTAATTTTGGACCAAATTGGATTTTGTGGTATTTGTCTATGGGTTCCCCTGTCAGGCATTTGAGAGTGTCCATCATAGGTGCCAATCCAGAGGGTGGTAGAGCAGCATTTTCCATCTCAGGCTTGTGAGGAGTTCCTGAGATCAGCTCCTGCCTGCACAGTTCATGGGTGCACTTGTCTGCCTGCCTGGAGAGGATGACTAGGGGTGGGGGTAGAATTGGGCTGCCATCTTTCTGTGACTCATCTGGGTGGTCTGAATGTCAAGGTTGTGATCCAGATTAATTTTGGGCGCTTCTGTTTTCCCCCTTCATGTGAATGTCTTTACAATTTGAGTGCAGTTTATGTCACTTTCCCTTTCTTCTTCAAAAGCTTTGTTTTCCTTGCAAAAGACATCGTGGTTTGATTTTTGGAGCACTAGTCTGATGGAATGGTGGGATGGGTAAGGGTAAGAGATGTGAAGAGGAGGGGGTTGGTAAACATCTCTTTGAATAGAGCTTGTCCAAAGGGCCAAGGGGAGGGATGGAGACTTTTATATATTGCAATGAACTGGGAATTTAAGTGCTGCTATTTCTGGACCTTCACTTCATTCCCCGCCCCCCCCCCTTAGTATTTTTTTCCTCCTCCTTTTCCTTCTCTTCCATCGATGTTTGTCTGGACAATGCAGAAGAAGTGGGTGATGTTATGAAAGGGCACTGGCATTAATTGCTGGAAAAGTTCATGGGAGACAAGGAACCCTCCCCATATAGAGGGACTGCATTCACCCACAAGCACTGGATTTGTGATGCAGTTAGCCTGATCATGTACTGTCGCCCACTATGGAAACTTGAGTGTGTCTGTAGATGAGTCAAAGCCGTTACAGGAATAGAGACGTTACATTAATTACAAGCAATGCAGTTAAGGCTCTACATTTGTTTGCTTCTGTTAAACGTGTGGGATTTTAAACAATATTGGACAGCTTTCCCCAAAAAGATTCAAATTTCACCTCATTCCCTAGATATATGTAGGAGCAGAGGGAAAAGAGTACAGAAAGCGTATGTGAGTGCCAAAAGAGTCAGGTCTATGCTAAGTAATTAATATAGTATGTGCTTTGATCGCAGGTCCCTTCTCCAGCCCAGTTGTAAAACCCTTTGAAGTAAATATCGTGCCAGTGATTAATTTCAGTTTGGAAGCCTCGCTGCTTTTTAGTTAAGTGCATGTTGCTTTGAATCACAACCCCCTTTCAAATTTTCCACTTGGTCCTAAATACTGGCATGTCGATTGGCCCAATCCATGATGTTTTCCATGCTGCAAAGGCATTGCCATAGTCCATACTTTAATGGACTTGAAGTGAACATGTGCGGAAAATGAGTGAACAAAAGGAATATTTGAGCAGGTTTTTTGAACTCTGTTCCTGGCAGTCAAAATCTTTTTTTTTTGCTTTTTGTGGACTTTACCATCTTTTCCTGTTTCTTAGTCTTCTGTTTCAAATTCCTAAATTTCAATTCTGAATTTTATTTTTATAAACTTGATTTTTTAAATATATTTCTTGTTATTCTGTCACTTGTATCCTGTGAAGTATCCATACACAAGAAAGAAAATCCAGGAACTCCAGACAATTTCCATTAAGATTATACTACTTTTTATTTTGAAAAGCTATGTCCTTGATTTTTGTTACAATAGTAAGCAAAAGGCTCTTAAAATTTGATTCAGGAGCTATTTATGCCTCAGCCAGTTTTCAGCAAATGTTAAAGCAGGAATGACTGTAAAAATGCTGAAGATTTCAAACAGCTCAACATTTTTTTGTATATAACATCCACAGTTTTGTGAAATTGGCCAGAGGTAACCCAAGGAACTGAAGATTTATTTAAAAAAAAAATGCCATGAAAAGGCATGAAAATGGAGCTGAATTTGTTGCAGTCATGTTTATTGACAATGCAAAATATTAGCAAAGCATTTCTGAGGTGACTGAAAACTACTACAGTGAGTAGTGCTCTTCCCTGGTAATTTGGCCACATGTTGAAAACTGTAACAGATCCTGTCAGCTCTCAGATTTTGTGCAGAGGTGTTGATATGCACTAAGGAAACTTTAGAAACAGAAAGAACAGTGTCTAGTATTATAAGTTCAAAGATTATGCTATTTGGCTTTGTAGAGCAATGAATCTCAAATATTGTCTCGGTTAAAGCCAATGTAAGAAAAACTTTGGTTTCAGTGCATAACTGCCAGGTCAGGCAAACACTATGTTATAAAGATTCTTAGGGTTGCCAGGTCTGCTTCCAAAAAATAGCGGACAAGCGGGGGGGGGGGGTTAAGTAGTAAAAAAAGTAGACTGTGCAGCTTTAGATTACGTACCATTTCATCATAAAGCTTTTGAATAAAAAAAATGTCCACTATTTTGTGAAAAAAAATAGTGAACATAATGTGAAAAAAGTGGACTGTCCGCTCAAATAGTGGACACCTGGCAGATTCTTCATCATACTACGCTGCTTTCCTTGCAACAGAACAAAACGATCTTGTCTGATAATAGAAAAAGTGCATGCTTTTATGGATTCTTGTTGCCTTTCAACCATGAATTTCATTTTTGCCAGTTTCAGGGCTTTTAGAGAACTGGGAGATAGAAGGATAGGCAGATTAAATCTATCCTTTATTTTGAACAGCTTTCTTCTTATGAGCAACCATTTTCTTTTCTTGGGAAAAACTCACTAAATAACCTTTTATGGTAATGTGTGAAGTGTATGTGAGCAAGTTTTTCATTCCACAGGTTAACCTATTCAGATGACTATTTAGTTGAATTATGTGTGTGAGAAAGCATCCCTGTGGCAAAAAAAACCCCAGTATGCAGTAATCCGTACAAGCAACCTCAGGCTTTTTTCTCTTATTATTTTTGAATGCAGTCCATCAGAGGAATACTGCTAAGAAGTAATCAACAGTATTCATGAATGGGCACCTCTTATATTTTGTCAGGGATTTAAAAATTGTAGGCAGCTGCACAAACTAACCTTGAAAAAGACAACAGAGTGTTCTCAATTGATCCATAGCACATAAATGATGAATAACCATTTGCTTCATAGACAACTTTGCCTGCCATTTTGCTGCTAGGCAAAATGCAAATAGAAAATTAGATCTAAATGCTACAAGAAATTTTGAAAACAAACCCACCAAGAAATAAACCAACAATACAGTGAACAACAGAATTATATAATTCTGCAGAAAAGTAGATACAGTCCTGAAGTTCATCTAAACTCAACAGAAGCATACCAACTTTTTTTTGCCCCTTAAATTCTCCTTGGGAATGCTAGACCTGAACCTCTGCCAAAGAGCAAAATCTGCAACAGGGCAGGTGCAGCTTTTGTGGCTGAAGTTCTGTGCCTTTTATGTGTGACATCACTGCACTTACAAAAGTGATGGGCCTGCTCTTGTGATGTCACACCCGCCATCTTGCAGATTTTGGCCCCTCTTGGGGATGCTTCTTGGTTCTATAATAATTGGGCCTGGAGCCTAACTTAAAATCCTTTTCAGTCATTCTGTTTCTCCCATATAAAATGACAGGTCTCCTGCGTGATTTGCTAATCACAACTCAAACCATTTTTGAGGCCACATGCTCATATTGAAACCTTTGTCTCGTGCCTACAGTGCCCACAGTCGAGGCGATCTACCTTTGCCCTTAGCGGTTCCAGTTGAACAGTTTTCTTTTGCTAGACATGTATGTGGATTTACCCTTCATTCATGAGCTTGGTGAGGATGTGGCTAGGGGTTGCTTTCCCTGACGAGACCATTAAATGAACGTGTGAGTGGTTAAGCAGAGCATGGGAGGCCTCAGGGATAGGGCAGGCCCCAGGCGACCTAGCACAGGCCCAGGCCTGCTTGCCCCTGGTCTCTCCCACCCTGAGGGATTTTGTGCTCCACTCCCTGCCCCTTGAGTTCACCACAGGTCTTGGCCTGCTCCCAACCCAGGCATTCAGCCATCCAAGGTGGCCCAAAGGTGGGCAGTGTAAGACTAGACCTAAGCCACCATACGTAAGCACATAAACAGGATGGACAAAAGCCAGGAAAAGCTCCCTCAGGGAAAGTAGTTAAGAAGGAACCAAGTCATTGGTGAAACAGGGAAAAATATCACCTGCATCAGACGAAGGAAGTTGGGCCTGAGCACATGGAAAGCCCCTACCCAAGTCCCACCATGCAGAACAAAGCAAGGCTTTGGGGAGATAAAAGGGGTCCTGAAGCCCACCAACTCTTTTGAGTCTTTTTTGGATCCAGACGTAACAGCTTCCATCCCTCTGACTAGTGCCTGGCAAGCCTAGTTGAGGTTGTTGTGTAAGTGTGGATGAGAGCATGGGTGTGTAAACGAACAAATAGATATACTTTGTAATCAGTAAAATTTGCTGTTGTTTTAAATTCACTGGGTCTCCGTGTATTCAAGTCAAAAGTGATTTGAGTGTGGCAATTTTTCAGGGCTGGGTGTGACCGTAAGCTGAACCTGAGAACTCACGTGTGTAACAGCAGTAAAAGCTACTAGCCTCCAGGGGCTGTTAAAGCCTGTAGGCCAGAGGTCCCCAACCTTTTGTGCACCAGGGACCAGTTCTGTGGAGAAAGGTTTTTCCATGGACCGGAGTGTGCGTGGTTTTGTGTGCTGCCTGCATCCCACAGATGGGGCTTTGCTTGTTTGTGTGGACTGGTTGCTGGCATGCTGCGGCCCGGTACCGGTCTATGGACTAGGGGTTGGGGACCCCTGCTGTAGGCCTCAATCTGCTTCTCCTCTGCCCAATCCAGGGACTTAATAGTCTGCTCCTCACTCACCTTCAAGGTTCAGCAGCGCCCATCTTGCCTTTCTGTTTTTTTTGCAGAGGAGCCTGGCTGATGCAATGAGGTTCAGCTTTCTTACAGAGATGGTCAACCTCATGGCATTTGTGCTATTCTCCTAGCAAGTAGTACTCCCTGCCAGACTGTAGGGCACTCCATTTTTAAAAGAGGCTCCAATTGTTTGTGGAGTTTGTGGCATCTCCTTAAAAAACAGGCTCACTATAGGTAGTCCTCGACTTACAACCATTTGTTCAGGGACGGTTCAAAGTTACAACAGCACCGAAAAAAGTGACTTGTGACCGGTTTTCCCACTTACAACCATTGCAGCATCCCCATGGTCACATAATCAAAATTTGGGTGCTTGGCAACTGGCATGTATTTACGACAGTTGCACTGTCCCAAAGTCATGTGATCACCATTTGTAACTTTCCCAGCAGCTTCTGACTAGCAATGAAGGAAGACAGATTCATTTAACAATCCCATGATTCATTTAACAAGTGTAGCAAAAAAAGGTCCTAACATGGGCCACAACTAACTTAACTGTTTTGCTTAGCAACAGAAATTTTGGGCTCAGTTGTGGTTGTAAGCTAAGGAGTACCTGTACCTGCTTGCAGAACAGCACCTATATACATTGATCTTCTGGAAAAACACACCTATTATTAAATAGAGTGGTACTTTGGTACTGGTTAATTGGTTCTGGGAGATGCGATGAGTACCAAAAATGACAAGTATCAAATTTTTCCCATAAGGAATAGCATGAGGAAACTAACATCAGTTCTAGCTTGCGCATTGAGTACCAAAAAAAATATAAGTGTCAGGACATTTTTTTGTCAAAATGTGACAAGTACCAAATTTGACGAGTTTCAAAACAATTGAGTACCAAGGTACCACTGTATATATTTCAATGATCTTTTAAAAGGCTAAAAAAAAATATCTGAGGTCTGATAGACCAGGGCTTTTCAACCTTTTCACCCATTGTATCACTTTTAGGATATGGCCATATCCGAGTACCACCAGTCGCCTAGCAAGGTGTCAAAAACTTGATGACCCTCCTAAAAGGAAAAAAGCGATAAAGTACAGGTAGTCCTCGACTTACAACAGTTCGCTTAGTGACTGTTCGAAGTTACAATAGCACTGAAAAAAGTGCCCCCAAGCCACAGCCGAGAAAGACACCTGCCTGCCCACCCGGTGGCGCTCTTCCTCCTGTCCGAGGTTTTCATTGTTGTGAACATTTCTGTTGAGGATTGGCAGCGGGGGGTGGGGTGGGGGGGTTTGGTTTTTATTCCCCCCGTCTGCTGGGTGGTTGCAGCAGGTTTTGGTCACTTCACATGACCCTGGGACACTGTGACCGTCATAAATATGAATCAGTTGCCAAGCATCTGAATGTAAATCACAAGACCCTGGAGATGCTGCAACATTCCAGCTGATCGGCGCTTCTTCTGGGCTCAGCGGAAGCACCAGGATTAGCGCCGAGCTCCAGCTGGAGCCTGCCGCTGATCCTGGCTCTTCCGCTGAGCCCTGACAGCCCTGCAGCTCCAGCCATCTCTCGCTCAGGCTTGTGCGGTGCTGCCACTGGTTCAGCTCATTCCCCTCCCCCGCTACTTTTCTAGGATGGTCGCGTACCACCTGCCAGGTGCCAATGTACCACAGGTGGTACCCGTACCACTGGTTGAAAAGCCCTGTGATAGACAATGTAAACAGGGAAATAAATTTATTTTCTGCTACACTTACCAATTTGGATATTTGGGAGCTGGGGTGAAACCGTTAAAAGAGTTCTGCTAGTTCCATTTTCTAGCTAAGTGATAGGAAGACTAATAATCCATCTGACAGTCTTCTGGAAGACTAATCAAGCTGTGTCCTAAAACAGCCTGGCTGGCAGGTTGGTAGAGCGGAAGATGACCTGGCAGAACCTAGCAATTTTCTTAACGTAACCTCCCTCACCCTGCATTCCTCCTCTACCTCACCAATCTTTCAGCTGGGCTACTTCTGAACATTGGTCAACTTCCAGTCTAAATCCTACAAGTTGTCTGTTAATAAGGTAGCAATTTTTGCACCATGTACATCATTTCAGTCCTGCTTATGCTAAACTACACTCATTACCTTAACACTACTTCTCCAGGCTGCTTAGTTACGTTTTGAACTTTTTTGCATTGTAAACCTGTTGACAATTTTGGAGTGAATTGCAAACCTGGTCATCTCTCATCTTCCAGGCAGTTGAAACAATACTGTCCCATTGTAGAACAGTGGCTTTCATTCTTTCATAATATACGCCAGCCATTTATCCTATTTTCTACTTTATGTTCTTTTACCAATCCATGAGACAAGCCTTTTTTATTCAGTGACTCCAATAAGGAATTTCATCAAAAGGCACCACATGGTAAAAAAATAAACTTCACTTATTACCCCTGGCACTCCTAATGTAGGTTTAAAGTGAGAAAACTTAAAACTTTGCTAAAGCTATGGCTTGATGCTTCAACTAAAGTATGGCTTTGGATAATTTATTTGGCATAGACCTTAAGTTGACCAGCCTGCCATTTTTTCAGATTACACCTCCCACACTCAAGTCCTTTTTTAAAAACCAGTCTTGTATTGGCTGCTTTCCAGCATTCTGGTACAAAGACATCTGAGACATATAGAATATCTTTTTGTTAGCAGAGGTGTCTCTTGATCAAGAGCCTTTCCACAAATAGTAAAGAATAATTGTAAAAGCACTATGTGAACAGCTGGATACAACAGTATGTGAAACATCAGGAACTTAAAAGAAACGGAGAAACTTTATTTGCAGATAAAACAGAAAGAAATGGAGAGGGCCAGGATTTCAGATGAGAAACAAATAATATTGATATTTTTTTTTTATTTTTTTTTTGAGGCGGGATGCCTTTTAATATAAAATAAGCAGGCGCTTTTTGTCTTGAAGAAATGGTTTGCATTTTCCGGAGCAGACACAAGGTAAGCATGATGAAGGATATCTCTTTCCCTGGGATAAAAGGAAAACCACAGCAATAAAGAGAAGGGGACAAGATTTATTTTGTAGATTTTTGTTCTTTCTGCAAGCAAAACTGCTTTGATATAAAATGAGTCCAATGATACAAAGCTATCATCCACTCAAGCAAAAGAAAACCTCACATTACAATGAATGCAGGTTATACTGACATTCTAATGCTAGTGTAAACCCCACCCCGGACCAAGATTGTTTCTGCCGTCTCTTAAAGCAACAGCACACTGAAAACCATGGGAGTATATTGCAATATTTATGAATTTACTGGAAGAAATTGTTTAATTAATATAATGGCAAAAAGAACTGTTGTCTTCACATTGTTGTGTAAGTTTCGATCACATGTCATTAACGTCCATGTTGTTAGTTCAAAATATATTATTTAGATTTTTGTCATTTGTATGAAGATCAAGTTCTGAGGTATCCTTTACTGTAAATGTTGAAGCAACAGGCCAGGCGGATGTATGATGCAAAAGGTTAGCGGTAACAGCTTTTAGTGACTTCTCTATATGTTACTGCAAACAACTGTTAGTTTACATTAAAAAAAATGTTCTCCTATTCACATAGAATATGGCATAAACAAAAGAAAAGTCGACAAAAACTATACACATAAAATAACAAGACTGATACACAAATAAGGCCATCTGCAAAATTAAAAATCCAACTCTTGTCATATTTCACAATAATTTCTACAGGATAATTTACATCTTAGAAACTTAAATATTTAATGCACAGGAGAAAAGAAAATACTTTGAGGAGCCAACTGCATTATCTCTTGGAGGACTTGTTTAATTTGCTGACCGGCAATCGTTTTTGGGGAGTTGGAATTTTGGAAGACTTTCCCGAGGCGGACCGAGAATTCGGTCGGGGTGTTGGTCTGATTGGGGTATGAACAGTTTCTGACTGGTCTGAGCACACTGACTGGATTTCTGAAATGTCGAAGTCAGAGGCATCGCTGCCCCGGCGGCTGCTTGCTCTACTCCCGGCTTTACTTCCGGCACGACTTCCAGGCCTGCTTGGTGTTTTTCTAGTTTCTGCAAGACAAAATGAAAGACATCCACGGTTAGTGGAACAGACAGCAAAACGGAGGCTGCTTCTGAAGAGGGCCTTCTCACATACTTGAAATCTGACTCAAGGTAAATGCAACTGGCTCCTTCTACTGCTTCATAGCATTCCAGGCTGAAAAGACATGTCTCGATTATAATAAGATTTATATAGCGGTAAAAACAAGAGAGACTGAGTTACAGACCGAAGGCTAAGGAGAGACAGATACTTTCAACTTCTGCAAGTGGGATGTCCACAAGGACGCACGTGGCCCATCCCAGCAAATCCAATACTCACCTGCAAAGTGTGCTCTGGCTCTTGTGGCTGCTGTTGAAATTAGGCCATTATTTTCTCCAGAATGAAAAACTTTCCCAGAAAGATATCCTGGAAGTCTAAGTTTACTCCCTTGTATTGGAGTTCCCTGTAGGATATAAGAGTACTGAGTGAATCATGGGCATTGAACAGGGCTGAACTTGGAACTCTACCCAGATCATAAGAAAATGCTTTGACCGGATAGTTTAAATGCTTTGACCGGATAGTTTAAAAGCAGGTCAACAGGAAAACAAACAGGCTGTATTTAGTGCTGCCTTCTTGAGGTAGGGACTTATCTGTTGTTGTCTGCGCAATGTAGAAAGCTACTGTATACACCGATGGGATTACAGTATATATGTATACTGGACAGTATACGGCATGCAGTATCTGAACAAATAAATCTTACACGTCAAGATATATACTGTATATAGTTACCAATTTAGGATCAGATTTCAGGAAGTGGATTACAGCCCTTGAAAGCTCATAGTGTATTTATGTATATTATTGTTTATGGTGCAGCCATTTTTTTTTCTGTCACAAACCACCGTATAGCTGCGTAACTGAGCCCATAAGATGGAAGACTGGAGGTTTCTAAAGTCCTTCAAAGAAACCCTCTGAGTCTTTACAACCTGGGCCCACCTCTTTCCATGGAGTAGCCCTTGATAATGTGTATATCCTCCATATGGCCCAAAGACCGGAGAATCACGTGACCAGGGGGATACGGTACTGGTCCTAAGTGTGAAAACAACCATGAGTTACCCATTTTCAGTGACGATGTAATTGGGTTGGTCCCTAAATGAATGGTTATAAGTCAAGGACTCCCTGTACTAATCAATATGGATAAACATAGCACCTTTCAGATTTATTTCTAGTTAATGTGTTTAATTAACATCTAGAAAAATGCAAATACATTTCATTGGATCCAGACTTAGCACAGATATATTGAAATCAGTGGGACTTGATTAATTGTGAATGACTTAAAAGTTGCATTGGTATTAATGGGTTTACTCTAAAAACGATTAAGCTGCAGATACTGTCCATGAACAGTAATTAAAATAATCTGAGTTCCATTGTCCACCAGCAGGCATCACATTATGTTCTGGCCAGTGTAACTCAAACAACTGTGTAAAAATTGAAATCCACATCCCCTCCAACATGCCGCTGCTGCTGCTGCTGTTGGTGGTGGTGCAAAACCTTGTACATGGGGGCATGACATAATGTACCCTCTGTGTCTTTCTGCTTGGAGACTGAAAAGAAGGTGAACTATGTACAACATTCTTAATGTCTATGTATAAAAAGTGTTGGGCCGTGATGTCATAAACTCTCTTCTTAATGTTCAGTATCAAGAAGCAAGATGCCTACATTGATGGAATTCAAAGGAACCTTCTGATCTTTTAGCGAGGGGAATAAATAGAAGCCAGACTTCCCAATATGGACCCCAGGCTAAATAAATCACAGAAATTTTTTCCATGGTTTATTTAAACACTCCAGTTGATAGAAGGAGGTACTGTATTTTGTTCATTTGTATTCCAAAGTATTATGGCTTAATGTGATGTGAATATAGCAATATTGAAGGTGATGTAAATATTTTTCGACATAACAATGTCACAATTTAATGCTTAACTTCACCAACGTTTAGAATTCTTAATTTCTGCAGCATCCCTCTTCTGTCCTGGATACGAAATTCCACCTAGTTTATCAGTAATAGTGATAATATTTGCCAATAAAAGCTTTCCAAAGAGTTCACTCTGCCAAAGTAAGTTTTTTGTTATAGTTAGCTATTGGCTAAGAACAGGACTAAATAGAATGGAGTACAGGTATGCCTCAATTTATGACCATAGTTGGGACCAGAATTTTCAAGTCGTCATTAAGTGAGTTGTGCCTGGTTTTAGGACCCTTTTGCCAGAGCTGCTAAGTGAACCACTGCAGTTACGTGAATCAATCATGTGGCTGACAAGCCGGCTTCTCCCACAGACTTTACTTGGCAGAAGCCAGCTGGGAAGGTCACAAATGGCAATCGCAAAGGATGCCGTGATGCTGCAACTGTTGTGAGTGCATGCCGGTTGCCAAGTGACTGAATTTTTAGCATGTGAACCATGGGGATGCTGCCCTGGTTGCAAGTGTGGGGGGTGGTTGAAAGTCACTTTTTTCAGAGCCACTGTAATTTTGAACAGTTGCTAAAAGTCAAGGACACCACCTGTATTTAAAAACTGACAATAATTCATACTCCATATAGTTTTATACTTAAGCAGCAGAAGTAATCTGATATTTTTTCTGTTCTAACTGCTGTAATACTGTATACGGATATATGATTATTGTATGAGATTATATTTAATAGAAATTATATGGTTTAAAGTAATATATTCTACCTAATTTGAAGTACGTAATTATTTAAATCCCTAATACATTTCAGTCACTAAAGTGCCAAAATAAGTTCCTTCTTCAACATGCTTTTTGGTAAATCAATACTGCTGGCAGATGAACAGCCACTCATTAAGTTCTGGCTCATCACGATCAGAGCAAAAAATGGGGAATTGTGGATTTCTTTCCCATTCTTGTTCCCCTTCGGAATGATACAACCGAGATGGAAAATGTCATGTTGTACGAACAAGGGCTCTTTGTATCCTATGGGCCCATTCATGGAATGCCACTCCAATTCACTGGTGTTATAGCAAGAGCTCCTGGGAATTGAAACGTTACCCTGCAGGCAAATCTTTTTTTTCTGGAGTGACACACTAACAATAATCTCCCAATTTGGTGCCACTTAATGATTATATATCCTGTAATATCCATTCAGCAGAAAGGGGATGGGAGTTGATTTCCAGCTTATCAGGAGAGCGTCAGGTTGAGGAAGGATAGCCGGAGGCCAGTTGAGGATATGCAAGATTTGAGGCTAAAACACCTCAAATTTAAATTTATCACTGCACATTTTAGAGTTTTGCAAATTATATTGTTAATAGATTTTCCCAGACATTTTTAATTTAATAAACTTCCTGACTTAAACCTAGGTGTTGGATAGGTAAAATTACCTGAAGACCATAATTAAACATCTGCATGTTTTAGCTCCCAACGAGCAAAATAACATTAGATTGCAAGCTAATTTATGAATAAGGCCCAATTAGTCTTTATATCAATGATATAATCAAATAAAATTATATTTAACTTACTGCCGACATAGGAATGAAGATGTTATTTGTATGTAAGTGTCTGTTAACAAAGATTTTATATATAAATTGATAGAAATTATATAAAAATTTATAAAAATCTATACATTCATAGGAATCTATAAATTTCACTTGTATAAAATCGATTATCATTTTGAAAAGGACTACATGCTCTACAAGGCCCAAATAGGAGTCAAACAAACTTCAAACAATTGATTAATTTACAAGTTTAAAAAAGAGAAAAATACAAAATTGATGGACAGAAGAGTGAAAACAAATACGAGTGCATTAATATGGAAGGTACAGCACAGTTGATAAGGAATGGAAATCGGTGTTAGCTAACAGGATAGTTTTAGTGAAGGAAATGTGGTTAGACTAAAAAAAAAAAATCTGTCCATTACTGTACCTCTGTGGATGATACTTGATATTCAGAGCACTCTGATGGTTTACAAGGAGATGACGTTTTGCTGTTTATCAACCATGGTTTACCATAGTTGCGTGTTAAAAGATGGGGTGTCTGTATGAAACAATGGCAAATCACAATGTGAAGAACAGTTGTTGGAAAACAATGTCATGAAATGGAACAGTCACGTTATGAAGAATGAATCTCACAGTAAAAGTCCAAAACAAAACATCAAAACTGAGCAGGACCAAGTGATGACAAGCATTCTGTATGAAAAAGGAGTATGTGTGTTTTCTAAAATGCAGTGGTGGTGGTGGGGGGGGTGGGTCAATGTTTTTCTCCTTGAACAAGTTGGTTCTGTGGTCTAATTGGCTTACATGTTTTTTCCCAGTCCTGCATGACCGCTGCATATTGTAAGGCAGGGGAGAGGAGGAAACAACAAAAAACTTCGTTAGTGTCTTTGGAAAAAAATACCTAAAATCTCCCTATTGGTTTTAGGGCAGCTTTACTGCTTTTAATTGCTGTTAGTTGGGCTCAATCCTATTAAGTAACATTAAAGATTGTTGTAATGTATATCAAGTCTATCAAAGATTACTCAAACTGTACCTTGGGTGTACTAGCAGCAAGAGCTGATATTGGAGTTCCTTGGGCAGGTTGATTGGATACAGACATGGATCTGTTGGGAGAAGCGCCCCTTGAAGAAGGCCGTGATCTACGTCCCCTTGATCGGAAGGCAGCCATACTTTGGGAAGCCCCATCTGCTAACATGAACTTCTCTCGGAGCTCCATGTTTGTCCGCCCTTTTGCTACAGTGAGTGAAAAAGATAAATTAGGAATCTGATCATTTTGCCTCTTCCACACCATTGCCTTGCCAAGTCTCAACAAATAAGCCAAACAAATCAAACACATTAGTAATGCGTTTGAAAAGGGTTCATTGGTAAAATGTGCGCATCTAATGTTCTAGGCCAGCAAAGATGAACCACGGTCAACATAAATCAGCATGATAATGGAATGGCTCAACATGCTATTTGGTTACTGAGGCACAGACACAATCTGAGGACCCACTCAACTAATGCTATTGCTTCTTGGGTGATTCAGAAACAGATGTTGGCTATGATAAGCAGACAAGAGAGAGAGAGAGCAAAGGATAAACCGTATTAATTCTAAACTAGAAATCATACAGTTTGGTAACATGCAACGCAAATAGAAACTCCCAAACTCTAAAGAAGGGTTTGGATGTTAAATACCAACAGAATGCTGTTATAATATGAAAGAACAGTGCACAAGGATCAGACACGTAAACATGTTTAGTGTTTGATGCCTCTCTGGGTTAGCAGCGATGGCTTTTGAGACACTTTCTCAAAGTCATTATTTAAATTTAGAGGCAAGCTCTCAAGCACCAGCCCAATGCAGCAAGGGTTAAGCTAAAGACTGTAATACGTGAAGCGTTTGGTTAAAACAGATTTGGATATATATATTGAAGCAGAGCGAGAAGAAAATTGAAAAGAAAATAAGAGCAGGAGAGACAAAGAGAGGGATTTGCCCACCTATAGTAGGCTGAGTGGTAATTGAAGAGTTTGATTCCGAACGTAACATTTTACTCCCATGATGATGAACTAGAAAAAATGACACAGGACATGGGTCATATTAAAAAGAAAATTGTTAGCAGGAGAAGAATCAATCACAGCAGATATGCAAGAGACTCAAAGCTGAAGAGCAAGAAAGAGAATCTGATGCAACTTTTTGCTAGCTCTTCCTAACCGAGATCAAGCCTCTAAGGAAATAGTAAAGACTCCTAGTATGATTTCAATAGCAAATACTTCCAATGCCATCTATGATAAAAAACAAAAACAACACTTCTCTGTCAAAATGAAGAAATGTAACCAAAAAAAAAAAAAAAAGGAATGGGACAAACCATGCCAACCTGAAAAAGAAGACAAAATGCCACACAGCATTTAAATAATCACTACTATTCACATTTTATCTTTCTAAACACAGGGCTGTTTTTTTATTATTATTATAGATTTTCAGAAGATTGAAATCTTGTTCCTCTCCTTCTTAAGTGAGGTCAGTCTTAAAAATTCTATTCTGTTTGGAAATAAATTTCAATTATTTATTTATTTATTTATTTATTTATTTATTTTCAATCTTTTTTCAAGGAGTTCAAATTGCCTTACAAAGCACATTTTTTTTTTCTGCAACGGCAACCCTATTGAGTATGAATGTGTTGAGCGTGGCTGGCCTAAAGTCACCCAGGGAGTTTCTGTGGCTAAGGGTGGACTTGAACTCGAGTCTCTCCAGTTAACTAGATCATGCTTGGCTAGTCTGGACTATTATGGGTGAAATACCTCATCTTAACTTTGCAAAACTCTTTTTGGAAAATTAAAAAAAAAAATCAATTTTGGATTCCTATTCAGGAACGTTGAAATTTATTTCAGCAAACCACAAAAACAAATTTTATTCTTGCAAGGTGAAGCTTGCTTATGACAACACAAAATACAGTATAATAGGAATCCCTCTCTTGAGTTGTATGGAAAATGAAGGAAATCTGGTTGTGTTACAAAATATTGGTGTTCAGTCCAAAAAATAAGGAGCATAATGTCTCCTTGTTCAACACCTATTTGTAGAAACTGCCAATTAGAATGCCTTTGTTAGCTTGAGTAGTAGCTGCTAATATGGGGTCTTTGCTTGATTAATTTAACCCAGGGCTCCTCAAACATGGCCACTTTAAGACTTGTGGACTTCAACTCCCAGAATTCCCCAGTTTGAGGAGCCCTGGTTTAACCCCTTTGAAACAACTTACCGTAGTCTCTCTCTTTTCCTTTCTAGTCATTTCTTCCTGTCATTTCTTACTTCCTCCTTTCTCTCTTCTTCCTTTCCCCATGCAACAATCCCTTGCCCTTATTCTGAGTCTATCTTGTTCCCTCCACCCTGTCTTTTCTTTCGTCAAAGTCTTCCGGGAAAAAAGGAGGACGTGTACACAGAAATGTTAAGTTTTGGCAGGAGAGAAGGGTTTGTAAATAGAGATGGAGATTCATTTTGTAATCTGAGGACGATCCATTAATGTTGTAAAATAAGTTGTAAGTCCTGATGTTCTTAGCATGTTCCATAAGGGCAACACTATCCTAATTGGCCAATCAGGCTCTAGGTTAGAGATCCCAGCTTGTATAGAACAACATGAACCGATTTGGGAATAAAACACTGCTTGTGTTGTGGCACTGGCCAAAATACGTCAAATTGATTTGCAGTTCATGGAACAGAAAATACATGCAATGGTAATTCACGTTCTCAGTAGAGAATAACATGGCTACAATCTAGCTACGATTGCTTATGGACATTCCCATTTTCCTGTCAAGCTAAGCAGGTAAAGCCTGGGGAAAAAGAAATGTTACCTGTAAAAGTCCAACTGAGAATAGTGACAACAAAAGGCCAAACGAGTCCTGAAAATTCTTGTATCTATCAAGGTAAAGACTCTAATACCCCATCTTAGTACTATCATCATCCCATTTTAGTGCCGTCAACACATGTGAGGTCTTTTATGCCTCTTCTGCTTAGCGTGAGAATTCAGAAAAATAAACTCTGCTCCTCTCTCCTCTAAAGTCAAATTAGATTCCTAGAAAGGAGAAATAAATAATATATAAAGTAGGGTAACCGCTTCCTTTCTTTACTAAAGGTATGTTTTCAGCACAGGTAGTCCTCAATTAACGACCAGTGCTAAAGCAAGGAAGTTGGTGAGTCATGCCTGATTTTATGAATCTTTCTGTCTTGGTTGTTAAAGCAAATCATGCCGTTGTTCAGTGAATCATACAGGCATTAAGTGAATCCAGTTTTCCCCACTGATTTTGATTGTTGTAAACCAGGCGGGAAGATCACAAATGGCGGTTATTGCAACTTTCATAAGTACGTGCCAGTTCACTAGTGCCCAGCTTTTGATGACGTGTCCGTGGGGATGCTGCAACAGTTGTAAATGTAAGAACTGGTTGAAAGTCACCTTTTTGAGCGCCACTGTAACTCTGAACAGTCCCTGAATGAATGTTTGTAAGTCAAGGACTACCTGTAGCTTGTGAGCACGTAAGTGATAATTTAGCCAACAGGAGGGTTCCACGATTATCCTACAATGCCATATCCACCATCTCCCTGCCATTATCCATGTTATCTGCCTTGCAGAAATTGAAATCCAAAACATTTGAAGACCATTTGTCTGCTCATCTCTGTCCTAGATTGTTCGGTATGCAGTACTTTTACATATTAATATGTATAAAAGTATAGCTTTATAAGTAAATTAAGATTGAATTACGCGATCGAATTAAGACACAACTAGCGAGTGTGACGTCCAAGCTATTTTTCTTACATACCTCTGCAGGGATCATTTTTCACTAAGAACTCATCTAGGGCCATCCAACCACCTCCAACACGAACCATAACGGTGCTCCGCAGGATACGGACGAGACGAAGCTGCTGGGAATCACCAAACTGTGCCGAAGAAAGGAAAATAAGCTAAAGCTTTCCTATATATTCTAAACAGCAATGTTTCTCCAGGCTAAGCAGGTTAAAATTAGCCACAGATAGATTGCTTTAAATCATTAGTAGAATTATTACCAAAGATATTTTCATTAAGCATATGATGATCAAAGCTGTTGTCAGATTGAATGTATTAACCCACAAGCTAGCAATGCGATTGGGGTGGAGTGAGGTAGAAGCGGAACACAAAGATCAAATGCCGGTTTCATTTTACACAAAATTTGCAAAAATCATGTAATTGATTTTTCTTTCAAATTGATATTTCTTTCAATGGAGGAAAAAATACTAAGGGAAATATAATATTCTTACATCAAACAACTTGTTCCTTCATTACAAAAACTCTCCCTGAGCTTTCCTTACAGGAATAATTAAAAATAAAATGGAGAAAACTCAAAAGTTTTGTGCTGGGAAAGAAGAAAAGTAATTTTACTCATGACATGAAGCTCCATTCACTTCCTTGCTTTCAGAAAAGCTTACCCTTTGTATAGCTAATGTATTGCATGGTACGATTCAGTTACCTTTTCTTCTTTTGTAGATTTTCTCATATCCTGCTACTATTTCAGATCATTGTATTTAATCTATCTTTCTATTCTTTTAAAAAAATCATTAAAGGTTCAATACAACCTATTACATATCTACCATTCCTCAGTGACTTTATCTACTTGAGGGCTTCCTTTTTCATACAGCAACCACAAAAGCATTAATAGTTTTGCTACTGGTCTTGCCCACCTGTTAGTATTAATGTAAACTAAGCAGACAAGCAAAGCAAAGACATAAAAAAAAACATGAAGGCAGGAGTTGGTGTCCTCAAAGATCAAAAGGAAAACCTCTCCAGTCTGGATGGACTGCAGAAGTGTTAGGACTACAACAATACAATACAATTCAAATAAGCATATATAACAGGAATATACAAATCAGCTTGGTCAGAACTGAATCATCAGTTCTGATAGCTGAACTCATTTGATACTTTAATTTGACTGTCCAAATCAATTCTGAACAAACAGCTTTTGTATAAGCCTTCAGAGTCAAATACTCGATTTGGAGATTTAATTCAATCAGCTTTAGTTCTCCAGATCAAAGGTTTGAAACTTCTAATGTGTAATTCTATATGAATTCAAACATTTATTTAGAGAAGTGTGCTTAGATATAATGTTAAAATAAAACAAAAATAATTTTTCTTCATCCCGGATTTAAGTAATCATGAAACTTACTACTTTATGTTTAAGCATATATTGGTAATCTTTAAACCAAAGAAGTTTTATCTATTGTTTGATTCTAGTTTTGACTCAGCTCCTTTTTTTTCTTGGTCTGCTGTAATAAGGAATAATTTCTTATCATGTCCAAACAAGGAAACAATGGTTTGCAGATCTGGAACATGGCAGGTAGCCAACTTAACTGAACTTGTTATTCAAAATCTTAATAGTCTCCTGGTTGAGACTCAACAGAGAATCCACGGCTTCCGTTTTATTTATTGCAGCACATCAGGAAAGGAAAATTAAGAAAAAAGAGCTGCAGGAGCACCTCATGACTTGAAACCAATGCAGAATTATTTGTATTGGGCCAATAGGACACTGTTTTGTCATTTTGGGATCATAACGGCCAGGTGCAGACCCCTTTGTTATGGGAACACTGAATGAGCATTGTAAAGCCAAAGGCTGTTGCAATCTAGAGATTTGTACTGTACTTTTAAGCTCCCTACTAGAGGAAGAACATACTTCCCTTTCTATTTCCTCTGATTGTTATTCTCTCCCTTCATTTTGCTCTGCAGCATATTTGCACTCCTGATCTTTGCAAGAACTAGGTGAGAGGACAGACAAGACCAAGAAGAAAAAGCTCAGGAAGCCACAACTAGTTAACTTTTCATTAAATTAATAATGAAGTTCACTAAGTTTAAACATTTCCATCCCAATCGCTGCCTAAAAAAAACTTTTGTATGATCTACCCTAGTGACCTGTGCTGCAAATCATTTTGCCGTTAGCTTCTGCTATGAAAAGAATTCAGAACTTCTCTAATATTTAATGCCTGATCTTTCATGAGGGCATGGATCCCCAAAGGTCCAACTGGAATAAGAAACCAAATATTATCTTTCAAAATTCAAGCAAACGTTGTTTGTCTAGTAAATCTTTCATTGCTAAATCATACAACCGAGCTTACCTTTTAATATAATTTGAGATACAGCTTAAGCAAACGGGGGGAAAGCATATTACTTCTTAGGAACCAAGTAATAGTAAGTCAGATAAAGATCACTATGCCAGGAACAAAATGTTATTTTAGAAGTATGCAAAACACTAGTTTGGAATGTGCACTGTGTGAAATTATGGAAATAAACATAGCTATGAAGACTTTTCCCTTTCTTCTTATAAGGTTTTATGCTGCAGCAACTGTTTTTCATATGAGTTCTTTGGAAAATGGACTTTGCTTAAATAGTTCTGGGAAGAATTAGCCAGAGAAATTGGAACTGTAACATGAGACATTCACCCAGGTCCTCCTACAGCCACAACTTTATCCAAATGCTGACTGTAGTTATTTTCCCAAAGCAGAGTGGGAAGTCATGATCACATATAGATGAGTCAGGAAAGACTATCCCCTTCCTGCTTCCTAGACTTTTTTTGAGAATTCTACCTTGGTTGTTTTTTTTGAGAATTCTACCTTGGTTCCAAGCTGTAATATTCATGTTTCAATGTCCAGAAGCTCTAGCAGTAAATCAAGAGGGACCAGACACAATTTAATTTTCTTTCCAACCAATAAAACCTAGGAAGTTGTTTGAGGAATCTCCTCTGTTTGCAGGGTTCTTTGGGAAGCTTATCCTTTACTCTTGTTGTGTTTTTCCAAAATCCTTATAAACACAACCTCTCATAATTATCTGGAGTGGCTAAAATATCAACATTATTACAGACCTGTATCTAGATGTTTAATATTCCTGATCATGCTTTTCAAAAATGTAAAAAAACAAAACAAAACAGGCAAGTAAGTCTACTATATTTCTCTTAGGTAATCTGGGATTGCAAACAAGAGAACTCCTCTCCCTTGATAAGGGTGCCCGGCTATTGTTTCTTTTCTCTGCCTCTCTCTCCAGAAGCACCAGTTCCTTCAACAGTTTGATCAGTTTTACACTGTCTTATATGCTATCATTTCTATTAAACGTTCAAGACAGTATATCTGACAATTCTCTTCATTTAATCCTCATCATAGCAACTGTCTAAGCATAGATTCAACTCAGAATGTGCCTGATTGTCCTCAAATACCAAGTGAGCTCCATTAGGTTAGGAGTAGATAGGAAATCCTATCCCAGAATTTTATCAATACTGCTTTATATAAAAAAATTTTTAAGCAATGTCCATTATTAAAGACAGTTTCATAATGATAACATTGTGTTATCCTTATATATACAAATTCCTTTTTAATACATATAACTGTATAAAAAGAACCACAGGAAGATGGACTTTAAAAAGAATTGAAGAGTGTCTGCCTCTGGCATCAGTGCAAATTTCAAACTTAGTGGAATCCATGTTCACTCATTATATCCTGACTGAAATCTGGGGCCACTTTCCACCAAATGAAACCAGCTCACCCCCACATGTTATTTTTTTCTTGTTTTGAATAACACTGCTATGCTAAAAAAAAAAAGCTAATAGTAAGCAGAGAAACAAGGGTATACTGAACAAAATAAACAAAATTCCCTTTTTGATTGATACAGTCTGAAGGGGGCTTGGTTGCATGCTATTGCTTTGCTTCCGAGTACCCTGGCTTTTTCCTAAAAAAAAAAAAAAAAAGTGTGATGGAAATTACCTCACAGTAGGATGCAGCATGGAAACCTAAAGGCCATTCCATATAGCAATCATAGCGCAATCTTAACTATAGTTTTCAAGTGCAAATTACAGAGACAGTAGCTGAAAGCATTTGCACCTGAAGAGCATTTGGCACTATTATCTGGTTCCCTTAAAGTAATCTTAATTATGAGGCAGCGACAGGCAAAGAGACAATTCTCAGTATAAAGACACCTGTTAAGGCACCAAAGCTGAGCAAACAAGGAATTAGCTCAGGGTGAAAGGAAGTGGGAGGACAAATCACTGCAAGCTGAAATGATAATGTATTAAAAAGAATACTAGAAACTCCATGTACATTCCACTGTTTATACCTGATTTCCCAGGAAGAACTGACAAGAGATGGAAAATGGGAAAAAAACACAATTAGTTTAACAGGAAATGTTCCACGTGACTCTAGAACACGCTATGAAAGGACACACATATTCCCAATAGCTAAATATAATTATGTACTTTACATATGTACAGGTAACATCAAATGTTTGGACTGTAAATGATGGAGAATGGAATTCTAAGTTATCTGTTGCTTCCTTGCATCATCTTTGATCAAATTTCTTCTGCCATTTGACAAAGTCTTCTTTCGTATCTATTTAAATCCCCCCCCAAAGATGCCCAACACATTTCCTAACTAATAAAACTGGGACATATGCTTTTTTATGAAAACAGGATGATAGTGAGATGCATTATTCAAATATCTTTGAATTCTAACCATGTTGGAAAGAATACCATTTAAATATTAATGAATAGTCCAATAAAAGATCTTACATATCCATGTAAGTATTACATTATAGCTTCTTCATTTTCTATTACTTTGCCTATGTTGTGATTATTATTGTCCGTTAGTAAGGTTGAAATAGGTTTTAATACTAAATTCACAGAATTCACGCTGTCTAAATTTGGTTTAATAACTCAGATCTTCAGGTTCTTTTCAGAGTAGCTAGGTATCAATCAATAGATGACATGAATGTATTTTTTAGACTTACTCTGTATTTATTGTCGCCAATCTGCTCCACCTGGAACCGCTTTGCACATTTACATTTTGCTACTTGCCTTGTCACCTGTCAATATGATAACCAGAACCACTGTATTAGATTTTTCAGCCATTCTGCATCATTGGTAAATTGTAGAGTATGACAATCTTTATGGAATTCTAATGGACAATACTTATAATAAGAGGTGAATAGAAGAAGAATACCTCATCTTCAATTTTGTCTGCATCTGTTAGAGGTTTGTATGCATCCTTGTTTGGATGAAGTGCTGCTACAAATTCATAATAGTCAATATAGCCATCACCATCTCTGTCAAAAATATCTGCTACTGCACTCATTTCCAGGCGACTCGTAGGAAATTCTATGGAAAAGAAGTGATACTGAACATTAGAATTACAAAGTTTTAGAAAGAGATTACTTCTAGAATCATAGAATTAAAGAGAATTTTGCAGGCTTTCTAGTCTACTCCTCTGCTTGATATGGGAAGGGCGAAACTAGAGGATCTGAAAAAGATGCTATCTACTCTATGAATGAATGTAACAAGAGTTGAACAATCTTCTGGCTCAGTATTTCTTAAACCTTTTAAATCCCTTCTCATTTTTAAAAATTATGGATGACCTCAAAAGACCTTTTGTAAATAAGGGTTATATTTATCAACATTAAATATTAAACTGATGCATTCGTAAAACTTTCAAACAATATCGAACCTATTATATATTAACATAAAATAGTTCTCACAAAAAGCCCTGTATTTTTAACAACAAAAAAAATGAGAACAGTGATATTGTTTTAAATTTTTGCAAATATCTTTCCATAGCTGGTAAATAATTTTCACTTCACAGATCCCTGAAAGGCTCTTGGGGGAACCCTCCTTAAGAATAATGGTTTGTTTTAAAACTTACTTGAAGAGAGAATCCCATCAATAAATTCCTGTCTTGTTATCTTCCCATCCTGATCTTTATCTATCCTCCTAAAGAAGTCCATTACTCGAGATTTCTTGTGGTTCATCCATCGCATATACTTCTTCCGCCAAATATCAAAATCGAAATTGGCAAATTCCCTCAGCTGGAAAAAATTATCATGAAAATTATTTGAGAGATGAATTGGCTTATGGTACCCAATATCCATGATGCTAAGATTTGGGACAGAACTGAACATTGGTTTCCTCTGTAATGTGAAAAATCAAATTGATGTGAAAAATCAAGCTAGTCCTTTCTATTTCCTGCCTAGCTCTCTGATCTTGGATTCCCAGCTGCCTTGGCCAAGGTCTATGAGCCTGAAGACTCCTTCAAACTGCAGTTCAACTACATTTATGGATCCCAAGCTATGTATCAACTTAGCATGAAGAATATGCAGAAGTTAACTTCAGCTGTCATTTGAAAATAAGGTTTAAAATTATTTCCAATTATTAAAAGAAAGACGGTTAGCATTCATCATGAATACTCCCTAATGCAAACATAACTTTAAATTTTGACTAATAGTCTCTTTTGAAGAGACTATTGGTGCTTGCCTTCCATTTTACCATTTGGCAAACCAATGCGTAACTCTACAGTTCCTTTGGTTCCTATTTTTAATGTAAAACCTTATTTGATTGCTGGGAATGGAAAAAGACTTGGTGGCACATAAACATTCATTCATTCAATCAATCAATCAATCATTATTTTGTGTGCCACCCATCTCGTCTAGGGGCAATGCTGATCCCATACACATTTTCTCTGTCACTTGTGTCACTTGTCACGCCCTTCCTGTTGGTACACGACAGAAGCATATTGGGTACCCTGTCCTTCCATGGAGTGTGCTGGGTACTCAATGTATGGCCATGTACTTTCTCTCCAAACATTCAGAAGAGAAACTGCACTGACGATCAAGGGCTAACCACATACCCTCTGAGTGTCAGAGGTGACGAATGGTTGGTCCCCCCTGCCCAAGAGAAATGCCGCTACCACTCATGCATGAAACAGAACTTCATTTAAGGCCCTGGGGTGATTATTTTAACTACTGTTACTAACTTCTTCTAATCGGTCTAAGGCATCGTTAAGTTTCCTTCGTCTCTCCAGGGCCAGGAGCCAGACTTGTTGCCATTTGCTGAGCAAGAGGTTAATCTGTGGATTCTTCGTCTCAATTTGGGTCTGAGCCCCTGGAGGATATATGCTCGGGGCTGTAGAACGTTTTCCTGTTAAAGACAATTGCATATGCATCAAAAACTGCGCATCAAAGCTACACCTTTCAAAGCAATTTAGAAGAAAGATAATATGACACATATGCTTGTTTGGTTGCAAATAATACTCGGTTCTGTTTATGGAGGGCAGCTATAAACCCAGATGGCAGGAGTCAGTTACAATGGGCCACAGGAGTAAAAGTTACCAACTCCTAGTTTATTCTTGCCACTTTTTAAATGAGAAAAAAATAGAGCTTAGAACCACTCTATGCAATAAAACAATGGTGAATTACTGCTGCAATCTATAAACAGCCAAGTAATGTTGAAATATGATACTCTCAATGCCTCACAATAGAGCATTACTTACTTCCTCCTCTTCCCTTATCCAATACAGGAATATGAGATTGGACTGGGCTAGTTTCAGCTGCTTTTCTTTTATGTGTCTTCGTAACTTTATCCACATCGGGCTGTTTTCTGGTCATTTCTTCCATGAATGTCTGCAATTAAACGGCAATTACTTTGACTAACATTGCATCAAAATAACCTGAAAAATACTCAGCGAAACAACAGATTTGGTGTAGTGGTCTATGGGGCCTATGATACATACCTAATGCATCTGCATCACACATGACTTTTTCAGTATTTACTTTTAAGATTTCATTTCATTCATTTATTCGATTTGTATCCCGCCCTTCTCCCGAGGGACTCAGGGCGGCTCACAACATTTTTAAAACAGAAACATGCCCACAATCCCGCCGAATAAAACCAATTAAAACCCAAATATTTTAAAGTTGTGATATTTAAAATTTTCTAAAAATGAACCCGATTTAAAATCCTCCCTAGGCCAGGCCCGCTTGCTGGAAAAGCCATGTCTTGAGGGCGCGGCGGAAAGTAAGGAGATCCGGGATCACCCGGATCTGGGGGGGTATCAATACAGGTAGTCTTTGACTTACAAGAGTTTGTTTAGTGATGGCTCAATGTTACAAAGACACTGGAAAAAGGGACTTATGACCAATTTTCACACTTATGAGGGTTGCAGCATCCCCATGGTCATGTGATTTATATTCAGATGCTCGACAATGGGTTCATATTTATGACTGTTGCAGTGTCCTGAGGTCCTGTGATCATCTTTTGCAACCTTCGGACAAGCAAAGTCAATGGGGAAGCCTGGTTCACTTAACAACCCAGGTTACTCATTTAACAGCTGCAGTGATTCACTTAACAAATGTAGCAAGAAAACTCGTAAAACAGGGCAAAACTGACTTAACAAATTTCTCACTTAGCAACAAAAATTCTGGCCTCCGTTGTGGTCATAAATCAAGGGCTACCTGTACTACAAACTTTCTAACACCGGAAGTGTAACAGGATTGATTGATCTGCTGTGAGTGGATGAGAATGACAATAAAGTGATCAACTTTCTAATTCGTATGAAAATAAAATACTTGTACCATCACCTAAACTGACAGAAAAGTATGTTTTGTCCAACAGAGACAAACTCGCATTACAAAAAGATTTTTTTTAGAAATATGTTTAGGACAAACCTAATGTTTGCATGAGTCAGTTCTATTTACCAAACAGTCATTCTCTGTTTCTTCTTTTAGTTCCCAGGCCTCAAAATCTCCTTTGGAGGTCTGACTTGTTTAAAAGAAACTTTCTGCAGGCCTTGGGGGGGGGGCAGGCTACAGAGAAGAGAAGAAATGCTGCTTATCCTCTGTTAAAACTATTTCTCTTCCTTCCTTCCTTTTTTTGAAATGAAGGAAAGACATGCTCTCCGTTTCCAGAGACACAGCACAGAACATCACTGTTTGAAACAAAGGCGCCCTAACTTAGCACAGACATACTCTGGATTACTTTCGTTTTGTGTCCAAGACTTTTAGTCCCTCAGACAGCAACCCTACTGCACTGTTAAAATACTGGCTAGTTTGCCCTCTGCAAGGACAAAAGAAAAGCTTAAAAGTCACGTGCTACTGACATGTTTCCTTGCCAACGTCATTTTGAAGAACTCTTTTATTCTCTGTGCTACCTATTTGCTTTAAGCACAAAAGTCACACTGGGCAACAAACAGATACGAAACATTTAACGAATGTATATGTTTTGGTCAGCTGTGTGAGCAATGTAGGATTTTCACATTTTGTAAATTTCTGGTCTGCTTGAAGTGCTATCTCCTCCCATCCAAGGTGAGAAAGAGCTTTAGGAGAGAGAGCCCTGGTTCTCTTACCTGATGCTCTGCTATGAGTGCCTTGACATCATCAATCTCCTGAGGAATGACTTCTTTATCTTTTTCAGTCAGCGTTGTCTCTGCCCACTGCAGCCAGGATAATAGTGCTTCCAATAACTCCTGGTTAGCAATAAGGGCAGCCAGGGCTCCTGCCAACCTCTGTTGATGTTGCTTTGCCCATGCTATCACCTTAAAAAGAAGGAACAGCAATATGTTATGATTTCCACATTATTGTTGTTGTTCATTCACAAAATTAACCCAAGGGTTTTGCCTTCTACTCCCTTCTTGCAAGAAATCTCCAGGGTAAGAAAGAACAGAGGTGATGGCCAATTCTTAAGTTTCAGGTAGACAGGCCATCACTATGTAATTTTTAATTGCTTTTAATGGAACTTCCATGTGCCTTAGACAAGGGTTTTCATTGACAGTTCAAGAAACAAGCTCACCTATTACTTAACATGATTATTACTTAATAATATGATTATTAACATGATATTACTTAACATGCAAAAAACTGATGACTGGTTTCTATTGGATCATCAATTTAAAGCAGGGATGAATACCACAGAGTCCCCTAAACGTCAGACTGCATTTCCTGTGCCAATTACAGCTCAACAATATTTGGAAATATTTGGGTTGTCCATTCCTGTTTCAAAGCTAATGTTTTATGTTCAAGATCCCATTTTCTAGGTGGAGTGAGAAACTGACACAAATGTAAATGGATACAAGTTTCTGTTCTACTGTATTTCTTTCTCCTGATATAACCATAAAAAAGTCTAAAGCAAGAACTAGTACCCAAGACAGCACAGATATGTTAAACATTTTGCTCTCAAAGGTTGGAACATTTCCTCACAACATGGCCTTGCTAATTGCTGGATGTCAAGGACTGACTGTGACTACATAGGATTGCTTGAATTGGACTGACCTCTTCGAATCTTGCTCGGATGATGGTTATCCAGTGCTTAATGGTAGTGATGGAATCTGGATGGCAAATAGCCAGGATGGCCTCCCCCATACCTGTAGCTTTAGTTAGCTCAATCTTTTTTTCTTCCAGTTTCTTTATGAATTCCTAAGGCAGAAAAGGCAGTGATTTCCATGAGATGTTGGCACTAATTCAAAGGGAAAACTCAAGTAATTTCAGACTTTGCTGGTAAGGTCAAAGAGGCAAGTGCTTTCGCATGAAGCATTGGCAGAATAGAGAGCAGAAGGAAATAGCAGAAAAGTCCAACATTCTAAAATAAAAGTTCTGAAATAAGAGTTGAACAGTTGCACCAACTGAAGTGAAAAGTCATTAATAGTGAGGAACATATTTCAGTGTGCAAATCATTAATATTGGAATTAAAGTGGCCAAACTAATAATCACTATAACCTTAAAGAAGGACATATATCTTTAGGTACCTTGGGCATGCTGCCGTTTAACATATACACATCTTTCATAATACAATAGTATTCATATCTTACTGCTTGTTTCTGATGAGTCAGGAAAACAAATATCAGTTGCTCCAGCGACTTTAACTTTGTGGGTTAATATCTGCTTTATTAAAATACTCAGCAAGAATTTAAGTAAACAGGACAGACTGTATTTTTAATCCTTAAAGTAGGGATTCAATTTTGTAGAAACAAATCCTAGAACCTGGCAGAAACAGGTTTCACCTTGCAGGATTTGGAGCCTCTTTTTGGAGTATTTTCTTACTACTGGACCGAAAGGAACTCAGAGAAGAGATGCTTATAATGCACAACACGATAGGTGATTATTATGAGACCCTGAATTCCTTTTCAGTCAGAATACGTCCCAAGACAAGACAACATTTCTAATTTATCGTCAGAAGGCTAGTAGGGTTAAGATAAACCAGTGGTGGCGAACCTTTTAGAGACCGAGTGCCCAAACTGCAACCCAAAACCCACTTATGTATCATCGGGTGCCGGGTGGGTGAGTGTGGCCCATTGGCTGGGTGTGGCCCATTGGGTGGGCGTGCCCCATTGGGTGGGTGTGGCTGTGGTGGTAACAGAAGATTGGGTAGGACTAAAACATTCAATCAGTCAATTCCAACTTTGCAAGATCTTTTTTTTCCTGCGAGAAGTTGAAATTGATTGATTGATTGAACCTTTTTTTTTTCACATGGTGGCGGAGGCCTAAAGCGAAAAGGTTTTATAAAACCCAGCTGAAGACCTAGGACCGGGGTGACGGTGCGCGTGCCCACAGAGAGGGCTCTGCGTGCCACCTGTGGCACACGTGCCATAGGTTCGCCACCACAGAGATAGACTATCACCCAAGTCCCCTTTATCTGCAGCTTGAAAAACACAAAAAAATCATACCACTGGCATTTAATGGCATGAAATATTTTTTTTCAGCTTCTCTTTTAAAAAGCAGTATTATCTGTGCATTATACTTCATATGTGAGTTAAGACACTTATTTTACTGATCCTTCCTGTATTCTAGGATAAAATCCAAAGCAAGGCAAGGCCAGACCAGGCCACACTTTTTCCACATTCATTGCAGCATATGCTGTATTTAGGCAAACTCCCATTCATCCAATGCACACGTCCCAGACACCAGCCAATCAAGAGAATTCATAACACTTTCAAGGACAAGATAGCATGATTGGGAAGATGTGGGCAGGAAAGTCTAGACTTGTTTAGGCAGAAAGGAAATCCCTCAACCCTCCCTATGGGGTTAAAACCTTTGAGCCAAGGGGAAAGAGGCGGCATTTCTACAAGCCTCTTGGGAGATGGGAAAGGAGGTAGATCACCTGGGACAAGGCCAAGCAAAAAAGAATACCTGGAAGAGAAAGGAAGATTGGTGGGAGGAGACTGGCAAGGTGAAGCCTGAGAACAGCTGCCTGCTTTAGGTGAGCTGGTTTCCAAAAGAAGCAGAAAAAAAAGCAGGGCTGGAGCTGTAATGCTCAAGGAAGGAAAGAGAATAAGAGGATGACCTCAACAAGATTAACTGCAGTTGCAGCACTGGAATACCTGAAGGACCAGTTTAAGGACAGATCATCGTGGAGAAAATCTATGTGGTCATTAGAATTGACACCAACATGATGATACACAATCAATCAATCAATCAATCAATCAAGTGCTATTTAACAGTTCACTGATTAACAATGAAGCAGACCGCCTCTGGAAATAGAGGAGTGCCTGCTGGAAGTATTTAAATAAAGGGCTGAATGGCCTTTTGTTGGGGTTGCTGAGGTAGTAGAATCCTGTAATGAGCAGGGAGGGAGTCGGAATCAATGAGCCAAAGGCCCCTTCCAAGCTTTACATTATCTGTAAGAATGATAAAGTGTACTGCTGTCTAATAATAACACCTCCATTAAGTAGATATGCCAGTTGAATTTACATTTACAGTATTATCAAAAGTATCAGTTACATAAACAGAAGATTTCAGTCTGTAGCAACTGCTTTGCTTAATAAGGCCTCTTTTCTAGAACAGAAAACACCCTTTCTTTGCTAGATATAAATAAGCCAGGAGTACTTTTATTTTACTGTAACGTTTCTATAAATCTAATTTTGAGAACTGGTCCATTATCCCAGGGGGCCCCAATCCCCAGTCCATGGACCGTTACTGGGCTGCGGCATGCCAGAAACCGGCCTCTGCAAACAAGTGAAGCCCCATCTGCGGTATACAGGCAACACACGAAACCATTCCCCCTCCAGTCCATGGAAAAACCTCTTTTCACGGTCCCTGGCCCCTGCACAATCCAACTCACCCTATGCTGATCTATTAGCGTACGCAGAGCTTCTTCGTCATCTGGAAGGATCCCATGGAAACGCAGGGTCTGCTCGGCTTCAGCCAGCCATTCCAGAAGCACATGGACAACCGAGTGGAATTCCTCTGCCTGCACAAATGGAGGTGTGTGTGTGTTTGTGTGTCAAGGAAGGCAGAGCAAATATGTACGAAGACAATGGGCTCAGAATGGCAGTTACTTATCATTCAGCAGCGAAATCACATTAACGTTCAAGTAAGAAATCTGATTTAAAAACCCTTGCTATCCCTGACTGTAAAATGTCAAACCTTTTTTTAAAAAAAAAAAAATCTGAAGGAAGTCCAATGAACTGTTTATGAGTGCTTTTAAATGTACTATAAGATTTATGCCACACATGAAAGTTGTATGAGCAATTTGCTATCCTGCCTATAGATTACAAAAACAATGCTTAAGTCTATGAGCTGGAGCTATGCTAATGAACATCAGTTAGTCTGAGGGAAGAAAGGGGGAAGTTAATTAAAGCTGTGTATAGATCCCAGTTTCTCTCTGAGAGTTGAAAGCAACACTGCTCCTGAGATAATGCTTTCTGGTGACAGAGTTTCCCTTTTCCCCCAGGTTCTGTACGAGCCTTAGTTTTTCAAATTATAATACAGTTTTGCAAAGTCCTGAATAAACAGGAAACAGGGTCTTCCCAAACATGCATGTACAGATAGTTCTTGACTTACAACCAATTGTTTAGCAAGTGTTTGAATTTATGATGGACCTCCCCAGGGCTCCTTATGATCCAAATTCTGATGGGAGGGGCGATCCCTCTGGGATTACATGATCGCATTTTGGGAGCTTGCAACCAGTTCATATATATAACCATTTGCAGCATCCCAAAGTCACATGCGATTTATAACATTTATTTTTTTGACAGGAACTGGCATTTACTTCTAGTTTCTGCCAAAAAGTGCTTAACAGCTTGCAATGATTCACTTAACGACTATTGCAAAAATGGTTGTAGAATCAGGTGGATCACACGGTGATGAGCATAATGACTGGCACAACTTTCAACAGTAATTTTGGGTTCAATTATGGATGTAAGTCAAGGACTACATATACACTTTGGAGCAAGTGGTGGTGACATTTCATAGTTGTCATTTAAATCTCTTTCTCTCTCTCTCTCTCTCTCCCTTCCTCCCTCACTCCCTCCCTCCCTCCTCCCTCCCTCCCTATCTCAAACTATATATATAGTAATTATGGTATATTATTATTATTATTATTATTGTTCGAATTTATATCCCGCCCTTCTCCTTGCGGACTCAGGGCGGCTGACAATCAATTAAAAACACCAATAACATCACAAAATTTAAAATTAATTAAAATGAAATATTTAACTTGTCTAATTTAAAATATTATTAAAAACCCCTCTAAAAACCCCTCTTAAAAATTACCCTAGGCCAG
>NW_015387781.1:132485-141506 GCF_001527695.2 Protobothrops mucrosquamatus | reverse complement strand
AAGCAGCGTGTGCGTGCTCCCAAAACCCGATATGGTCCTCTGCTCCCGCCATACCTGCCCCTCCCACTGACCGTACCTATCACACCACCCTCTATTAATCCCCCAGTCTCCTCCCTCACCACTCCGCGCCCCCCAGACTGGACTGGCCCCGGCCTCTGAGAGGGCTCCCCCAAGTCCCCTCGGGCCAACCCTGAACCCCGAACCCCTTAAAAAATTTTTAAAACACCCCTTTAAAAATACCCTCAACTTCAACTTCCTTAGATTTTTCGTTTCTTTGGCTGCACACCACCTCTCGGGGCTCCATACCCCGTCATCGAGGCAGGCCCCTAAGGTCAAATTGGGCCATACCTGCGCGAGGGGGGAATCGCGCAGGGCCAGCAGCTCTGACCTGAGGTACATCCCAGATTATTCACTGAGTCCAGAGTCCAGAGTCCAGAGTCCCAACTACATCCCATATATACATGGGATGTAGTTGGGAATCAGAAATTTTGCTTAAAATTCAATTTGGTCTGTAGAAGCAACTACTACTTTTGTACAGGTTATTTTCAGTTCCAAACATTTCCAGACAGTTTGAACAAGACTGGAAAAATTCCTGGGGAATCGAAGCATCTGCAGACCACTACATGGGATAATGTATGAATCTGCCCGCAGTGGCTTGTTCATTTGTTTTAAAAACAAATTTCCTGTCTTGATGTCACACGTGGATCAGGTCATTGTGCTTCCTTAGACAGATGGAATTCAGTGTGATGCTTTTGCTTCTCACCTGATGAAGGGCCTGTTCCAGTCGAGTTTGCTTGGAGACCGAGAGCGCACACACAGTCTCCCACCGAGTACCAAGCTCCTGCATTTGTACCTTAACCCAAGAGGAATCATCACGGCTACCTTCTATTAGCTCTCGAGCAGAGCGTTTCAGGGCCTGAACACTACTGGTCCTTTTCCCCAGTTCCTTTTGGAAGCCCTGAGCAAAGGAAATTAAAAAATAAATAAATGACCCCCTGTTAAATAAACCGTGAAGCATTTTTATGACTTACATGCAACGTGACTTTTTTTTCTATATAAAAAACCCTCCTGAGCACAACTAGTTTTAAAAGCATAAATTGCATTTTCTTAATTTTTTTAAAGTTAAATAAGGCAAAATGCTTTCATTTCCAAATTTTTAATGAAGTCTTCTATCCACTGCACTTATTCTTTACATTTTCTAACGTAGGTTTATTTCGCCTTGCTTTGCTCTTAATCAGCAGCATTCTACATGCCTTCTACAACAAAAGGCAGAATGGATATGTTCAAACCTTATTTAGAAAATGGGTTCTTCTAATGGGAATGTTTTTAGGAGCTCTCTGGTCTGTAGGACCACTGAGAGTTGGGAATGTTTGCTGGTTCATTAACTGAAGTCTGCTATGTTACTGCAATCTCATATGATTACTCATTAATGTGGCTTGTTGAAACCAACTAAATCCTATGGCTTATTAAACTATTTCTCAATCAATTATAATTAGACAATTCAGGATCCAAATGCAATGCTAATCTACACTGGACACTTTTAATTTAGTTTTCAAGGAGGAAAGGGAACAGGCTCTCTGTGAATTGGAAATAAGCTAGGCCAAATCCCAACACAGTAAACCATGATTATTTATGATTTCAAAAATAAAGCTTCCTTATATTATTTGAGGTCAAGAGAATATTGCCTTACCCACAGGTAATTTACAAGGCGCAAACATCTTGAAATAATCAATTAAAATAACTTAAGTTTTATAATGTAGCAGATTCCAAAACGAATTTTCGAGCCAACCAAATTCCCACAGTTTTTCCTAAGAATTTTTTTTTATAGAAAACCTACAATGTAGGGGTTTTATTAAATAGTTTCATGAGTCTTTCTGACAAAGTATAAATTGATATCACAGTCACTCAATCAAAACAATTTATAGAGTCCGACTTAAAAAGAATACAAACGTTAGTGTAATATGGTCATTACTTTGTGATTATCTATTAAATTCATCACTAAATCAATGTCTCCGTGCACAGGCTGATCTTCGGCCAGCTGCGGTTCTACTTTGTAAAGCCAATCTATGAGAGCCTGAAGAGCATCAGTAAATTGTCCAGAAAACAGGAGAGCTTCTTCCAGTTTGTTTTGTCTGAAGAAAGAAGATAAAGACGTTTTTAAATAAACTTTTAAAAAATGCCCTTTCATGTACATTCATTAGGAAAAAATACTATATAAATAAAGGAAAGAGCCAAAATTTATTTGTTTTTAATAAAATAGAAGAGAAGGTAAAAACAGTAAAAAGATTAAAAAAAATATTCTTATCAGTAGTCATAGCCAATTAAAACTGCTCCTTTATTGCAGCAGTAGTACAGGGGGAAGGATCTCTGTGTTGCTTTCCTTCGTGCCCCAGTGGACAGGCAGTAGAAGCACTGAATAAGTTCAGCTGTTCTTTGTCCTACGTAAACCAACTCTTGGCTTTACATTTATCCACTCTATAGATTAAACGACATAATGGTGGTAATAATGGAGCATGCTTCGTCTTAAAATACGAGGAGTTTCATCCCTTTTGACATTCCAGAAGGCCCTCAGCCTTCTGTTATGTTATCAGGCCTGCAGCTCCTAGAGAACTGGAGATTTGCTCAGATGGCTCCACTGTTGAGGTGGCCATTTTTATCCCCTCTTTGCCTAGCAGTTTATATATTTGGGTTTTTTTATACAATTTATTTAATTTCTATATTTTTTTTACATCTGATGTTTCTATATTTGTGGTTTTTATCGAATTGTTGTGTGTTGCTCAGAGTCACCTCTGGTGAGATGGGTGGCTAAACCAATTTGACTGATTGATGAATAAGTAATCCAGAATTTGAGACTGCAAAGCAGTTGCTGCAGCTCTTCTATTGAAGTCTTTATCTGAATAAAGATATGATATTTCTGTTAGTATGCCACTTCCTATCCCCTACACAATCCCCTACTCATCCATCTTCAGGGTGGCTACATGCACTCACAGCACCCCAATGCCAACCCCAACCTTCCCCTGAACTTTGACAAAATGTTATGCTTGTTTTCAGATGGATTAATACAACATTGAGATACTGGTGTTTATGTATGTTTGTCAATATTAGTTTCAAGAGAATACTACAGAGATTAGGGCAAAATTCATTCCTCTTGGAAAACAAGATCCTCAATCCCAGGCCTAACAGATGTGCAAAGGAAAAAAAAGGTGCACATCTGTAGCCATCTACTTCCCACGGTTAGACACAGATCTCCTATGCCATTCCGCAGAAATTGGTTGAGAAGGAGCAGATCTCATTTCATCACACGGATAAAAAACAAACCATATGCTTAAACTACAGCTGGCTGAGATTTAAGCAGTTTTATTTAAACATTTCAAAAGCTGCATGTGCAGCCAAGAACTCCATCCTGTGGCTCAGAGTGGCCTCTTGTGAGATTAGACTAATCAAGGTCAGATATTGACAATAAATTAAGAGAAAAGCCAATGATATAAAAAAAGAAATCAGAGTCCTTTCCGCTTAGTACCATGTTTTGTGGGTCATCTTTTAAATGTAATGCATAGCTTTGGGTTCTACCTTTCTACAGATTTTCCACAGACCGTATCCCATTTGTCTCTAAGCTCGCTCAACATATCATCCAATTTCAGACTGTCATCAGCAAGGGAAGTTTTTTCTTTTAAAGAGCGTCCACTCCTGTTGGTGGTGTCATACACGGAATGTTTGGCTCCCAGAGCTTTTTGGAACTCCTGTGCAAAAATAAGAAGAGGAAAAACTGTCACAGGAAACCAGCAGGGCATGTAAACTATAGGACAAAACTTATTTTTGCGCTACTTGGAATAGATCACAATGGCTACAATTGGAATACAAGCTATAATACAAGCTGTATTTAGGGAAGAAAACTCATAAAATTTCATTGAGATAGCAAGAAACCAGAGCCATTTGGCTTGTAACAACGAAATTAAAACATTGGCAAATCAACTGAATTTCACTGAGCAATAAAAAGATGTAATCTAAAAGAAATGGCAGAAGAACTAAGCTCTTCGGTATGGTGTAACAGCCCATCAATTTGGGATTAACATAAACAAAACTATTACTATTCTTTTTAATTTAAATGGAATCAGAATTGTATCAGCACCAAACACTGTCTGGTTTAGTTGACTTCTGAAGGTGCAAATTGCTTTCCATTTTTTCCTGTTAAAAAATAACACAACAGCCTTTAGGATTGTAGGCATTCTCCACATGGCTAAAGAACTCCTTAACAATTTACCACGACGGAGAGCGCTATCAATCTCTTCATGTAGTCTTTCAGAAACAAATATTATTTAAATCAAATGGTAAGTTATAAGTTTAAGGCCTTAGTAAGATCAGCTTCAATGACAAAGTGAATTAAAGTATATTTAAATTGCATGTGCTTGATTTAAAAAAAACCACTTACTTCTTGATCATTCAACACTTTAAACCTCAAAGAGCCTTTTATGCAATAAATATCAAAAGTTATCTGATGCAAGTCTTTGATCAAAGCTGCCCCAGAGCTTTTGTCATTGGGGCCCTAAATATGCACCACGTTTTCGCAGAACAAGCAGAAAAAAAAGAACAGTTAACTCTGTATTCTAGCCAGTATTCTGCTTATCTTAGCCAGTGCAATTCTAAATCTGAATTAATTTATACTCTAAAATAAATAAAATTTAGAATACATTTCTTGTAAATATGAATTTGTTCTCCATCCCTATATATTATACATGTATAGCTTGATCCATATTTCAATTTTATGACTTTGAAGTGTTTATTTTCCAGTTTGCAACTAAAATTAGCTACTTTTAAACTATTCCCTTTTTCCTGATAATATTTGTCTTGTACAGATGTGTAGGCAAAATTATATACAGTGACTGCCATGATTTTCCATAAAAGAAATATCTGCTAGTGAAAGCCTGGGTAGGAAATGTTCCCTGCCAACTTCTCTAGCACCCATGATGTTCACTATCAATCTAATCATATTTTTGTCTTCTGTCTAGAGCAGGGTAGGCAACCTTGGCTGTTTTATGACTCATGGACTTCAACTCCCAGAATTCCTGAGCCAGCATGGAATTCTGGGAGTTCAAGTCCACGAGTCATAAAAGAGCCAAGGTTGCCTACCCCTGGTAGAGAGACACATTCACTTACTAATCAACATTGGCTGAGTGACCCCAGCTCTAAAATAAATTCCCTAGCAAATCATAAACAATTGACTAGAGTTCTTTATAGAATAGAATTCTTTATTGGCCAAGTGTGATTGGACACACAAGGAATTTGTCTCTGGTGCACAAGCTCTCAGCGCGCACTCAAGTGTACAACGTGACATATCGTGATCCTCATAATAAAATACAGTCATCATAATTCATAAGATAACAACACTCAGTGATAGTCATAGGATACTAAATAATCAATCAATTGGATACTAAACAAAAGCAATCAAAGTAAATCAAGAGATACAAACAACAAAGTTATAGTCATAAGAACTTAAGGAAATAGGTAATAGGAAAGATGAGAAGGATAATACTAATAGTAATATAGCCCTATTAGGTGGTTTGACATCTCAGGGCATAAGACCGTTTTGTGGGAATTAGTTGTTTAGCAGAGTGATGGCAGGGGGGAAAAAACGTCTTTGTATCTGGTTGTTTTGGTGCCCAATGGCCTATAGCAGGGGTCCCCAACCTTGGCAACTTTAAGACCTGTGGACTTCAACACCCAGAATTCCCCAGCCAGCCATGCTGGCTGGGGAATTCTGGGAGTTGAAGTCCACAGGTCTTAAAGTTGCCAAGGTTGGGGACCCCTGGCCTATAGCATCATCTTGAGGGAGGAACAGTTTATGTCCAGGATGCCAAGGACCAGTAACAATTGTCAGCAACAATATTATATCCTATCAATTCTGCATGTAAAATAAACTGTGATAAGCCAATAATACAGCACCTAATTGCTAAAGCACTTTTAAATATTATTTAAAAAAAAAAAACCTGGGATATGGACTGCATGAACAATACTTTCTGTTATTTTACCTTTAAATATATCAAAAACTGATAAGAAAGCAATGAATGTGCCTTATTTTGGCACAAATATGAGACAGACATCTTTTTAAAAAAAATTTGGTTTCTTTCTACTTTTGGCGAAGGCAACTTTCACGGAATAAATCCAAGTAATTCTGGGTATTACACATATCCTGCTTTTGATGTTGATGCAAGATACTAAAACCGATGAAACCTTCAACCGTGATTTTGTGCTTTACTTCATAACGCAAGTTTCAAGGCAACAGAAGATTACAGCAATATAAACAGACCGCAGCCAAACAATTTGATAAACAGATTTGCCAGGATTGTGGGTGCTACTTTATTACTATTCTTGTACTGGGAATGAGACGTTGATCATTTTAAACTAAATTAATTATGCTAGTAAACATGTACACATTGCAAAATTCTCTGGAGTTATCTTCTATGAGCTGATTTAAAATGATGTGAGCTGACAACTTCAGATCCTACCAAATATGTTATAGACTCACTTAATCCTACAAAATACTTTGGGCTACCTAGATAACTGATTCAAAACATACTGCTACTGCCCTCATCATAACTTCTTTTCATTCCCCAGGGCCCTGCAGAAGAAGTGACACACCTTCACTGCTCTTCAGAAAAGTACAGGTAGTCCTTGACTTACAACAATGCATTTAGCGACCATTCAAAGTTACAACGGCACAAAAAAAAAATGACTTATGACCATTTTTCACAGTTACGAGCTTTGAAACATCCCCATGATCATACAATCAAAATTCAGATGCTTGGCAACTGGCTCAGACTTATGACTGTTGCTGTCTCCCACGGTCACGGGATGAGCTTTTGCGACCTTCTGACAAGCAAAGTCAATGGGGAAGCGAGATTCACTTAACAACCGTGTTACTAACTTAACAACTGCAATGAGTCACTCAACAACTGTGGAAAGGAAAGTTGTAAAATGGGGCAAAACTCACTTAACAACAGAATTTTTGGGCTCAATTGTGGCCGTACGTTGACGACTAAAAAAGCCAACACAGTGCTAGGCTGCATTAACAGAGGGATAGAATCAAGATCACGTGAAGTGTTAATACCACTCTACAATGCCTTGGTAAGGCCACACTTGGAATACTGCATCCAGTTTTGGTCACCACGATGTAAAAAAGATGCTGAGACTCTAGAAAGAGTACAGAGAAGAGCAACAGAGATGATTAGGGGACTGGAGGCTAAAGCATATAAGGAAAGGCTGCTGGAATTGGGTATGTCTAGTTTAACGAAGAGAAGGACGAGGGGGGACATGATAGCAGTCTTCCAATATCTCAGGGGCTGCCACAAAGAAGAAGGAGTCAAACTATTCTCCAGAGCACCTGAAGGCAGGACAAGAAGCAACGGGTGGAAACTGATCAAGGAGAGAAGCAACCTAGAACTAAGGAGAAACTTCCTGACAGTTAGAACAATTAACCAGTGGAACAACCTGCCTCCAGAAGCAGTGAATGCTCCAACACTGGAAGTTTTTATGAAGAAACTGGACAGCCATTTGTCCGAAACGGTATATGGTTATTATTATTTATTATTTATTATTATTATTATTATTATTATTATTATTATTATTATTATTATTATTATTATTATTATTATTATTATTATTATTATTATTATTATTATTATTATTATTATTATTATTATTATCTTTAGGGATGAACTGTTTGAGAAGAAGAGGCTACCACTAAGACAGCTCACCCTCAGGGCCCCTGGTGTCAACCCTCTGTTGGAAGTAGACTCACACCATGCTTTCCCTCCAACCGGAGCAGGTTCCAGCTGGAGAGGCACTCTCAAAGATGTCCTGCACTAAGTGACAGAGGGCTTCAAAGAAAGCGACCGGAACCTTTAATTGCATTCAGAAGCCAAATGGCAACCAATGTAGATGTTATCACGTGTGTCAATGCAACTGGGACAGCTACAGCTGGTTCAAACTGCCATACAGGCATTACCACCACAATCGAGCCCAACATTTCTGTTGGACATTTGTTAAGTGAGTTTTGCCCCATTCTACGACCTTCCTTGCTACTGTTGTTAAATGATTCACTGCAGTTGACAAATTAGTAATCTGGTTGCTAAGTGAATCTGGCTTCCCCATTGACGTTGCTTGTCAAAAAGTTGCAAAAGGGGATCGCGTGACCTTGGGACACAGCAACGGTTGTTGAGTATGAATCGGCTGCCAAGCATCTGAATTTGGATCACATGATCATGGGGATGCTTCAAAGGTCGTTAACTGTGAAAAACGGTCATAAGTCACTTTTTTCCAGTGCCGCTATAATGTTGAACGATCACTAAATGAACTGTTGTAAGTAGAAGACTATTTTAATAGAGCAAATGCTAAATAGATCGGATTGTAACAATCCGATCGTACATTTCCTCCCTTCCCCTTTCACATTCGTAACTCTGGTCCATAGAAGGACTGTTACAGAAAGGCAACAGATTGTCATGGAGTCACGTGGGCCCCAGAAAGAAGCCCCCCCCCTCTGTCTTTCCATCCCAGCAGTAACAACTGTGTTCTGAATCGTTAAGCCTTTCACAACTTGATGCCTCCAGAAGTGCTATGACTATACCACTTGGAACGGCTAACCAGAATGCCCACTGCACAAAATTGAGCTAGTTGGAATATTGTTATGGTACAAGACTTCACTTCCTATGGATGAGAAGCTGAAATTTCTAATCATTAGCATGACAGGAAAGCAACACAACAGATGCGAAGGAAGCATTCAGAGAGATTTCTAAAAGCAGCAAGACCAAATGCTATCATTCCATTGACAGCCAAGATTATGCAAGTGGAGGCCCGGTGTTTGAAGTCAAGCATATGCAAATCTAAGTATTAGTTGGTTGCTTAGTCAGCCAGAGGTTCATGCTGAATTTGGCATTTTTATTCACTTATCTATTGTTATAATTATTAATAATTATAACAATAGGTCATGCCCTCTGGAATGACCTACCCCCCGACCTACGTACAACG
>NW_015387781.1:108390-132385 GCF_001527695.2 Protobothrops mucrosquamatus | reverse complement strand
CTTCCGCCGAGCCTTGAAAACCCATCTATTCCATGCGGCCGGCCTGGCGTAGTTTTGATTGGGCTTTGCTAGGGGTTTTATATGGGGTATTTTAGAGCAGGCTTTTTATTCAATATTTATTGTGATTTTTATTATTGCCTGTTCACCGCCCTGAGTCCCGTAAGGGAGATAGGGCGGTATATAAATTTAAATAATAAATTTAAATAATAAATAAATAAATAAATAAATTAACACTATGTCCTTTTCCAGAAAGCTATAGAGGAAAAAAAAATCCATGTTTTTTCAAATGGGGAGAGGATGGAGATAATTTTACTAAAGTAATTAAAACTTTATCAAAATTCTGAATAATGATGATTGTATTTAAAGGCAATTCCCCACAATATTAAAGCAATTCAAACCCAAAATATCAATTAACCTCTTGTGAATCCTATCGTCAAACGAAGTTGACTGCATATATAATAGCACTGAGTTCGGACTGGGTAACTCACTGGCTCATCTTACCCTTTAATATCATCTTTCATGATCACATATGGTTCCCTTCCACAAGAATAGAGGTTTCTATAGAGAAGCCTGCCGATTTCTATTTCTTTTATAAGCTGGGATTTGATAGTAGCAAACATTCAAACTTGTGACCAATAAATTGCTCTCCTCCTGCCCATCATAATGTCCAGTCAACAGATCAGACAGGCTCTACATTCCATTATTAGTGACTCACCTTATGCTGGGCAAGCTGCATCTTAATTTTGTCTGGATCATTTGCAATTTCCAATTCTGCATCTAAAGTCTTTTCTGAATCATCCAACCATTCAGTAAGTTTGATCCAAGCTTCATGAAACTGCAGAAAAACAAGAGGTGCACTTATGTTTTTCCAGCAATAGACTATCAATAAACATTGCATCTCAAAATATTAAATGTGACAAAGATAATAATCAAAATCAGGGAATTAAAAATGGGTCTGGACAATATATTGGAAAGAATGGCTTGTTTTTCTTTCAAACAGCCTTTTTGATTTGCAAATTATTTTGCAATAGATATTTGTTCTTTCTTATTCTAATTCTAGTTCAAACTCAAATACTTTGGCCACCTAATGAGAAGGAAGGACTCACTAGAGAAGGGCCTAATGCTGGGAAAGATTGGGGGCAATAGAAGAAGGGGACAACAGAGAATGAGGTGGCTGGATGGAGTCACTGAAGCAGTAGGCGTGAGCTTAAATGGACTCCAGAAGATGGTAGAGGACAGGAAGGCCTGGAGGAACGTTGTCCATGGGGTTGCGATGGGTCGGACACGACTTCGCAATTAACAACAACAACAAATTCTAATTCTTCCAGAAAGGTTGATATAATACAAGTGTCGCTGAGGGATAATTAATGCACTTGATGATGCATTAATGCATATGAATAAACCTCGCTATATCTAATGTGAATTTGAAAAGTATTTTCATCTACTATTTTATTGGATTCATTGCACAGATGATAATGTCAGACCTTAGGTAAAGTCAACAGTACAATGGAGTCATAGAATCAGAGAGCTGGAAATGATCGTTTAAGCCGAGTAATTCTGGCAGTATCTCTTCAGCTACCATGTGAACAGATTGATAAAGATTGTCCACCATTTACCTGAATGCTTAGTTTGGGCTTAGGGGAAAATGAAAAGAAAAAAGGAGAAGAGGACTTCTAGTTATTCAATATCTTTCCAAGAAGCCATGGATGTGCCTTCTGCTCAAAACATGGGAGATGATGGCAGAAACCTGCTAAGTATATGAGAGTACACCTATCTGGAAAAAAAAAGGGCTAAGGAATGTTTTCTTCATAATTGCTCCATCATTTGCCTGCAGTTACTAATATTTCTCAAAAACAGGTATCAGCTATCAATTTTATTACACAAAGATAAGAACAAGTAAACATTTTTACTTATTTCTTTAAAAACTAACCCAACCGATAATTAGTGCATATATGTCCAAGGGAGACATTTGAATCTTTTAATTGCTGCTTTCATCCATGCCTAAGCTCCCCTTACATGCATTCAGCAGAACCATGCTGAATTAACATTATGTGTAGGAAATGATTCTGAGTCACTCGTCCCCCTCCCCTTTTAGGCTCTTGTGGAGTTAGAACTAAAAAAAATCTCACCATAACAACGTATATCTCATTTCAGACTACAAACAAGTTGAGAAAGTCAGTTAAGTTTATATACATAATCCTGGGGGCAAAGTGTTCGTTGATCTGAGATACAGTCTTTAAAATTGAGATGGCACACTGCCATGTTACCTGTTTGGCGCGCTTTCTTGCATCATCCAAGGCTCTTCCTCTTTCTACTAAACGCTGAACTACTTTTTCCCACCTGCTCTGGACACTAATGAGAAGATTCTTAATGAGGACAACATCCTGTTTCTGGCTGAAGTACTTCAAATGAGTTCCAGTTTTGTCTAGCTGGATAATCCGGTCACGATGAGCATTTACTTCATTGGCAAAGACCTTCCAAAGGAAAAAGGTAATACTGAAATTTGAAAAATGTCTCAAAATGTAAAGCTGCCTATCTGTATCAGCAGAGAAAATGTATCATGTTACTTAGAAACCAATCTTAAGAAGCTAAATGTTACTGAGCTGATTTATGTACAATTCAGCCCAATGCATCTAGAGTGGAAAGTTATAATTCTGCTCCTTTCTTTCGTACCTTGTGTTCATCAATCTGAAATAGGACAGTGTCTAAAATAAGACTTGGCCGAGATGCCACTGTCAAAGTTTGCTCAGCTTGAGTAAGCCAGTTGATAAAATCCTGCAACGAATTGTGGAACTCGATTGCCAAACTGAGAGCTTCTTCCAGCTTGATCTGTAAGAACACAACATAATTAACCACAGTGGAAGCATTACAGAATAGTAAATCATATTATGGTTGAATAATTTGGAGGAGGCCCATTGCTTTCGGCTTTTCCCCCTAATCATTTTTCTAAGCTAATATTAACATGCATTTTGTTCTAAAACACTATCTGGATAAAATATTGCTACATAATGGTTAAGTAGAAAAAAAAGGAAAAAAATGGGGATTGAGCAAAAGAAAAAAGCATCTCATGTCACATACTGACCTCTTAAAACAAAAACAAACCATTCTTCCATGTTCAATGATAAGACCAAGAAGCATTTAGATCAGGGGTAGTCAACCTTGGCTCTTTTATGACTCGTGGACTTCAACTCCCAGAATTCCTGAGCCAATTCTGGGAATTGAAGTCCACGAGTCATAAAAGAGCCAAGGTTGACTACCCCTGATTTAGACAGAAATTCAGAAACACACTTGCTTTCTAGTTTTGATCTTTCTTGTACAAATAGGGACCATGTGCTCAGTACTGTATGAAGGATGTCAAGAAAGGCTCAGAAAACCACTGGGTGAAGTTAATCTAATTTAAGCCTTATAATTTGCACAGAAGACTGTTTCTTTCTGCAGAATAAAGGTCCCCCTGAGTCAATTACCAGCCTAGCTCAAAAACAAAAACTGTACTAAAAGAACAGCTGCCCCTGCTGTCTTCCAGGGAACACATATCACAAACGACAGAAGAACTTAGGAAACACAGTGAATTTAGCTTATCTTTAAAAACGTTTCATTGACATCTTGCCCTCCAAATAAACTGTGGCTCCTAGTGTTCATAAAACAAATTGGCCCATAATCCCAATAGCTCCAAATTTGGAGAGTTGTGATCCCAAGATATCTTAAAAGCACTTTGTGGAGGGAAGCTTATCTACATCCTAAGTGACAGCACATGCAAGGAAGTGAACCTCCCAGACACGACTAAGTGCTTATAGCTAAAAGCTGCAGTACTGAACCAGTCTGTCAATTTCTACTACACTAGTCCTCAACTTATAACCATTCAAAATTACATTGGCACTGAAAAAAATGACTTATAACCATTTTTCACATTTACGACTGTCATAGCATCCTCAGGGCAACGTGATCAAAATGTGGATGCTTGGCAATTGGTTCATATTTATGACAACTGTGATGTCCTGGGGTCATGTAGATCTGTAACTTGAGCTGGCCACGAACAAGGAGTGTATATTGGAGGTGGTGACCCTTTGAGAGCTGTATGCAATGAAATTTCATTTTGATGTATGCCGATTGGTGTACTTTCAAAGTGACAATAAAGCTGTTGTTGTTGTTGTTGTTGTTGTTATTATATGATCACTTTTGCAACCTTCTGACAAGCAAAATCAATGGGGAAGCCAAATTTCACTTAACAACCATGCTACTAACTTAACAATTGCAGTGATTCATTTAATGATGGCAAGAAAGGTGTAAAATGGGTTAAAACTCACTTAAAATAACAGAAATTTCGGGATCAATTGGGGTCATAAGTCGAGGACTATCTGTATAAGACCAAAAAAAGAATCCAAAAGCTTTTCTCCCCCAAAATATCTTCGTTTATTCATTTCATTAATTCATTCACTTCTGCTTTTTATGTTTGTATTTCTATTGCTTTCAGATGAAATGTATAGTCCAACTCAGATTGTTTTAACCGAGAAAATCATGTTTACTTCTATGAAAGCGTATATTTGTCAGTAAGTTGCTTCTGACTCCCTAGACACAACACGGTCTCTTCACTTAATACTCTGAAGAACTGTTATATTCACAATGTCAACAATGCTCTTAAAGCATATTGTATATTTCCAAATGACAAAATGATGGATTAGGGGACTATTTATTCCTCAAGCCTGTGATCTGTACATTCTAAAGAGACATTTTTGTTTTACAGACTGGACTACTCGTTAGTTTACTGATATGGTTTTCCTTATGAGCATGGATGTTTGGCATTATTTACTACACAGATTACATGGGTCCATTAACTCTTGCTAAAGAACATCACAACCCTCCTACACTAAAAATAATCTAACATTAAGATTCCTAAATGCATAGACAAATTTCTCATATTCATTCTATAACATACTTTTCTTTCGCTGAGTTTGGTCTTTACTGATTCCCATTTTTCTTTAAGATTATTTATATCCTGCTCCACATTAGTTTCCATAGACTCTGGGCATCTTGCAAGCATCTGTAGACCCTTCTGCATCAGATATTTGTATGTTTCTTCCTTAGTTTCAAAGGCAACACAAAGTTCCTAGACAGAAAGAAAAAACAGCTAAATCATTTACAATAAAGGTTGATTCTAAACTATTAGCCTCTAAAGCAGTTGTAGGGAATTGTTCTATGACTATGGGCTTTATTTTTGTGAGGAAAGGTTGTGTGAGTTACAAAAATACACATTCTGGATAATATGAAACATTCACCAGATGTCACTAGGAATGTGCACATTAACAGCATACAGAATTATGTGCATTCTTTGGTTAAAATGAATCAAAAATTTAAAAAGCTTAGTCAAATGCATGAGTTTTGTAAGTCTTTATAGGCATTCTGTTTGTTATGTACTTTGAATAAATATTTGAATGTTATTTGTTAAGTAATCTTCATGGTTATTTTGCACAACTGGCCTTGCAGAATTCTGGGATCATGCGAGACCAAAGACATTTCTACAATTTCATCTGTGGAGGCTTCAATCCACAACAAAGAATATGCAAATTCCAAATTCAGAAAAACTTTATTATTTAGTGAATGGTTATCTTTCAGAAAGAATTTTTTTTCTGGAATAAAAATAACCCAGGAAAATCTGATCTATTACTCAGATGCAAAGAAAGTCATTAAAAAAAACCTACCCAAGAGAGAGGCATTCTCAATCACATCTTTGCATTTCAGACCTAGACTGGAATCTTGGCAATGCTTACCAAACCACTAACTATAAGTTATGAATATGCAAGTAAAACTGGGCCTGGGCATGTTATATTCCAAGTCCTGGAGATAGGCATATTTTAATGAGCCTTCAACTCACTGAAAATAAAGTAATCCAACTGTACTGTCTTGACACACACAAAAATAGACTCTGTCTTTATACGCTGGCAACTGGAGTTGGATGGATCAAGAAATAATAAATGGACAATAAAGTTGAGAGATTAAGACACATAATAGCAAGTTCTCTATTTGGAGAACTTGGAGGAAATTAACAGTTTGGTATTAGGACAAGTGGATACGAAGAACATAATTTATATATACAACTTTATAGCAGATAACCAGAGACGCTTATTTCCTTAAAACTGTTTTTTTCTCTATGCTAATTGTGAGGATTGTTCACCTATGGTAATTTACAAAATTAATGCCTTTAGAGTTATTTTCCTGTGCAGAATTTGCACATTTTTTATTCCAAACAGCCACAAAGGGTTAGTTTCCAAATTTGGACCATTCACACTGCTAAGATCCTTACCATATGGGTATTAAGCTGCTCTCTTGCAGTCTCTGGTAAGCCACCAACAGGCTTTGATGCCAAAAGGTGACGCTCAGTTTCTGTCAGCCATTGTTGTAAGTCTTCAACATCACCATGGAAACCCTGGGCCTAAACAAAATGTCATCGTAACATTTCAGAGCATATTTCATTACAAAGGCTTGCTGTATCATCAACTAAGGCATTGCAAATGTTGAACACAGTTAACCACAGAATTTTTAAAAGTCTACAGACCTAAAAGAAAATGCTGTTAAATTAAGAATTCCCTAAACAAAAAAAATTAAGTTTCAAAACAAAATACATACAATGAAACGTTATTGAGTGAGAGGAAAAAAAGAAAGGAAAAAAACTAAGTAACCTTATACCAATTATATAAAATGTATTGCTGATTTACAGTTCAAATCCCAATTTATGACTGGGAATTTCCACTTGGAAGCTAAAAATACACACAGAACAATCTGTCCAATTTAAGATTTCTAATTAGGTATTTCAAGTTATTAGTAATTTATAAAAAGTATATTCCAATGTTTTAATATTGCAGAGAGATAGCAAACTGTAAGGAGAATTTTTAAAGTGCCTACCTTTGGCTTCAATGGGCCCAAATTTAACTCAATACACCTGGATGATCTTTTACACAACTTCTCATACACACCTGGATCAAAGCACTGTCCAGCTGCTGTTTCCTTTTTTCTGTTTTTTCCAAAACATTTTGCCATCGTTGATTCAGAAGCTCAAGTTTGCTTTGTAGATTGCTAGCTTCTTCCACAGCACTTGATTGAATCAGGTCATTTCCCGCTTTTTTAACTGTTTCCACAGTAGACTGGTGAGCCAAGACATCATTTTGCAGCACCTGAAGCAACAAAAGCTTGTAAGCTTCCTTTCTGTGATTTTTTTTTTAAAAAGCTACTAATTTCATTCAATTACCCTCTGTAACATCATGATTTCAATAAAACCTAATTTTTAGAAATACCGTAGTACAAATTAGAAGGTTTGCATAATTGAGCAAATCCTTTGAGATATAAAAGCTATCCACTTTGAATAACAATTCTTAGTTCTTTGGGATATTCTAGAGCAGCTGGGGAATTCCGGGAGTTGAGATCCACACATCTTAAAAGTTGCCAAAGTTGAGAAACACTGCTCTAGAGAGTCAATAGCAATAGCTTTTAGACTTATATATCACTTCAGAGTGCTTTACAGCCCTCTCTTTTTTACAGAGTCACCCCACCCAAACAATCTGGGTCCTTATTTTACTGACCTCAGAAGGATGAAAGGCTGAGTCAACCTTGAGCTGCTCAGGATTGAACTCCTGGCTGTGGGCAGAATTAGCCAGCAATATTGCATTCTAGCCACTACACCACTGCACTTATGACTTGTGGTTTTAATGATTGAAAAAAAAGTATTAATAGAAAAAAGTGAGCTTTTTTGTAATCATAGAGCAAGAGTTAATTTTGTAATCATACTTATATTTGCTGAAGAGAAAATTGGAAGCTTTTTTCTATTTTTAAAAAATATTTTCTCACTGTACATTTTTTCCTTCTAAGGTTTTAAAGCTCAAAAAAAAATGCTTTCCATGTGCTCAATTGTTCAGATCATCCCTATCTAACCGTATAATTCTAAAACATGCATGCACATACATTAATTTTAATACACAGTAAAACCAATGTTATTCCAGTTTGTTTTGATGCCACTTGTATACAGTATTTCATTTAATTTACATTTTATTTGTTTGGACATTATTTTTTGAAAACTGAACATAAAACACACTAGTTGTAATTATTGTGTAACCAGTAGGAAATCAGATACCTGTTCCAAAAGTATAGGAGCAAGTTGGAGTCACCTAACCTACAATCTGAGTAGAAGTTCTCTTTCCTGCGCACAAGCAAAAAAATCCTTTGTAATGTGACTGTGTTTGATATGTTTATTGTTTTATGCATTTTTGCTGCATGCCACCTAGTGTCATTTCTTGTGAGATATGAATTTGATAGATAAATAAAATAAAGTGAGCAATACAAAGAGGCATCATGACTCAAGAAAATAGGCATGCAGGAGACAGTGCTATAAGAAAAGGGGCTTGGGAGCCAGTCTTCAGTTAGGAAACAAAACTTTCAAGCCTTGGATCTGAGTTCCTGAATATGTGTTCCTTCTGGTTTCCTGACTGATTGTGGACTGGCACATGATTAACTTGGCTCTTATTTTTGGATTTGTCTGCACAGAAGTTTGGCTTCTGAAATATGCTTCCTTTTTCCTGAGTTCTGCATTCATGCACTCTTGTTGAGATTTGAGCTCACATAAGGACCGTTTTTCAATATTTGACCTATTTCAACTGTTAATATGGAGCAGTTATTTCCATTCAGCAATTATATCTAACAATGAAGCCCAGACGTACATGATGTTTGGCCAGCTCAATTTCAATAGCCTTGGGGTCGCCTCCCACTGGCCTCTGTTCATTCAACAGGTCTTCAGTGTGTGTCAGCCATGTCAACAACTCATCCAGAGCATGCTGGAACTGCCCCAAAGCTAATAAAGCACCTTCCAGTTTATGCTGTTCAAAAACAAGAACATAAAAATTGAAACCATGACACAAATGCTAAATCTTCAAGCACGTAAGTGTGTATTGTAAACTCATATGAACACCTAGAAGTGCCACCCAAAATTTATTTTACATATAAAATCTGAAAACCAGACTAGAGAAGAGCATTTAAAGCAAATAACATATTTTATTGTAATTATTTAAGAATTCTTGAGTGGCTTATGTTTACCTCATTTACCCTATGAGTGGTTAATGTGAGAGTCAATGACTTTAAAACTCCATGATAGGTTTGGCATTTAAATCTTAATATATCAAAGCCCAAGAACGTGCTCACTGTGAACCTCACATCTTGTTGCAATATCTTGTTTTTAATTTTTAAAAATTGTATTAGTAAAATATAACAAATAATATAGTATATTTGATCATAAAGAAGGGAAAATAAATTAGGAAAAAGAAAATTAATAAGAAATCTATTACTATTAATCTCCTGGTGGGAAACAAGAAAGTTTAGAAATGTGCTGAGGATGTTATTGTTCGTTATGCCATTTTCTTTTCAGTTTGTTATATATTGTTTAAAAATACTCAAAGGAAATAGGGATGACCAAATATGTATTTGATCAATACACATAATTGCTTATATATCATTATGTATTAGTTACAACAAATGATATGATTGCTATTTGAAATACAGAGATCTTAATATGCCTTTGTTCAAATATTTCATTACACTTTCAGAAAATATGCTGCTACATAGAGTAAGCTTTCAGCCAAATTCAATTTACCTGGCGGCTAATGATTTTATCCTCCAGACATTCCCATAATAACCTGAGTTCAGACAAAGGATCTTGAACAGTATGCTTCTCACTTTCCTCTGTGACTTTTTTCAACAACAGTTCAGCCTGATGGCTCAGTCGTTCCATTTCTATCTGCTGTTGGTAGGCTTCTTTTTTAAATTGCTGTAGAAATTCAAGAACACAAACATCAAAGGGGAATACCACCTTGTCCTTGTTAGTTTATTGTGAAATTTAGTGTCAGACTTTCCCTGAGCAGTTTTCTGCTTAAGGAAAACTATTTTTACCAAAAAAGTGCTAAAAGAAGCCCGATGTCTCTAAAAAATTACTATAAAATGTTGAAGATCTTTTTCTTCTTCTTCTAGGGCAGGGATGTCAAACTGCTGGCTCACAGGCCAGATGCATCATAGCGAAACCGTGCCCACCCCATTGCCAGCGATGGCAAAAAATCGCGGTATGTCGCGACACATCACGTGACGTTGCGAGTTTGACATCCCTGTTCTAGGGGAAGCCTGTTTTGAATGAAAAACCTTTCTGGGAACAGAATGAAATCTATATAACTTTCTAACCTAGTATTCTTCACAAGTTAGACAACTAAAGCACACTTTTTTTCTGAAATATAAATGGACAGCATACTCCATCATTCTTATATCTGAAATGTTTCACACTCAATTTAGTCCAGGGGTAGTCAACCTTGGCTCTTTTATGACTCGTGGCTGGCTCAGGAATTCTGGGAGTTGAAGTCCACAAGTCATAAAAGAGCCAAGGTTGACTACCCCTGATTAGGCCATAAAACAGGAAGTCTTTCAAAACTTCCTCAAAGCGAAGGTAATGTTGATAGAGCTCTTCACTGGAAGTGACCGAACCCAATTACACCTGGTGTAGAGATCCATCCCCAGAAGAAATTAACTGAAGGGAGGGAATCCATAGTAATATATCACACACAAGAGGGGCATCCTCCTCTGTGACTGAACATTTTAGACTCCTGGGTAACTTACAATGCAAAGCTTTGACAAGTTCAAAACTCTGCAACCCTTCATCGGCTTTCTGCCTGGAATAGAATCGAAGTAGATGACTATCAGGTGGACATATTCACTGCGTTCTCTTTTGCAAAATATATCTTCTTATTTTTTTTAAACTGAGGCATATGACAGGAGGAAGTAAAATAAATCAGAGAGCTTTTTCTAGATGCACAGTTGTGAGGAGGGGGGAACAACACACAGTCTACTTTTTGTATTGTATTTCAACTTTTAGGGATTTATGAGCCATTATGTTCCCATTTTATTAAAAGCCATTGCTTCAAAGCTTTAAAGTCCTTTTTAATAAACCTTATCAGAACAAAGAACATACGTATCACATAACACAATTTGATCTAGGCGTACAGGGGCGAGGCAGCTTTTCCAAAGACCCATGTGAGAAGGATCCCACTGGATACTGTTTTCTGTTCCAACAAAACTTATGATACCATGGACTTCTCCCACCTTCCCTCCACTTCTTTGACAAGCATTAAAAAAAATCTTGACTTGGTTTCTGTGGCTCCAGCTGTCTCTCTAGTAAAGATATTGAGAGGTGCATCTGGGTGAGTTATGCAGTGATTACAAAAGAATGAAGCAGAGACATGCAGAAAACCTTCACGTTCTGCTAAGCCAGGGTGATGTATCACTATAATTGTCTGACTCAGTCCCTAATGATTTCTTTTTTTCAAATATAAATTTTTATTATTTTCATCATAGAAAAAAACATCACAAATATTTCACAATGCTATAAAGAAAACCCCCCACCCACCCACCCACCCCCCCGGACTTCCCAAACCTAATCCCAGGATACTATTCAAATATAAGTAAACTACTATTAATATCCCTAACTCCACAAAATATTATTCTACATAAGTAGGTGAGATATATAGAAAAAAGAACAAGTTAACTAGAAACCTAAATTATATTCCACCATTCTATGCTTCTTTTGAATATAAACAATCCATCTTCTCCATATTAATAAAAATTGTTCATTTGAATGATTCTTCAAATAAGCCGAAATCTTTGCCATTTCAGCAAGGTACGAGACCTTCAATCTCCAGTCCTCCATTGTAGGTAAAATTTTACTCTTCCAATTTTGAGCTATCAGCAAACGGGCAGCAGTTAAACAGTACATGATGGCCAAAGATAAAAATCAACTTACGCAAATATCAGGATTTGAAGTGGTTAATAAAGTTAAGTACTTGGGAATTTTTTTGTCCTCCTCTAACATGAAACTTTATCAGAATAACTATGAAAGACTGTGGAAATCAGTACAAAAGGACTTATTAATATGGAAAAAACTTCAGTTTTCTTTGCTGGGTCGTATCGCGGCCATTAAAATGAACATTTTACCTAAGTTTCTTTTTTTATTTCAGATGTTACCTATTTTAAAAAATGAACTTAACCTGAAAGAATGGCAGAGAGACTTGAATCGTTTCATTTGGGAAGGCAAGAAAGCGAGAGTTAAATTTAAGATTATTCAAGATGTTAGAGAACGTGGAGGACTTAAAGCTCCAAATTTGACACTTTATTATGATTCTTGTGCATTAACATGGACGACGGATTGGATTAATTTGTCTAACAAAAGGATATTGAATGTTGAAGGATGGGACTTGTACTTTGGGTGGCATGCCTACCTTTTTATGCAGAAAAAGATTGACAAAACTTTTAGAAATCATATAATAAGGGCTGCATTGTTAAGAGTTTGGCAAAAGTATTTTTCTAAGTTTGATGTTAAACTTCCAACTTGGGTGATACCATCACATATTTTTTNTGGATCCTGCAACTATGTCTCGCATTTATGAGAATTATGAATCCAAGTGCTGGAGGTGTGGACAACAAGATGCAACTTTTTTTCATATGTGGTGGACTTGCAAGGTTATTAAGGCCTTTTGGATAAAATTGTGGTGGAATTTACAGCAAATTTTTAAAAGAAGAATTATTTTTTTGCCTCAGTTATTTCTCCTAGGTATTACACAAAATTTGGATGTAAAAGAAACGAACTTGATCCTAATGATTTCTTAACCCTTGCTTTCAATTCTAATAGAAATGTTGGAATCCTAACTTTTCAGTATCAAATCACTGTGCAAAGCTTATTTTGGCTGATGGTTTCCTGTTTATTTTTACAACTTGTCCACTTCGGCTTTGCACATGCAAAAACAGAGTTAAGACTGGATCATCTAGTCTAAAACAGTGCTGCAAAACAGGATATCTCATATTATCTCCATTTCCTGTGTAAAATGCACAACAGTATCCAGGTATTATGAACAGAATGAGTCATCTTTTCATTCTAAACCGTCTTTTGGAATTCACTGGGGTTTTCTGTTTCATACACCAGAAGGCTGGGAATGGAATGAATTCTGAAAATTTAAGAATAATCCACAGTATACAAAGTGAAGGAGCTTCACACATTTTAAAGGGGAAATGGGGTACTTAAGGAAACGATGCAGCGAGAAGAAATAACCTTGTATTAAAAATACCCCTCACGATTATCTTTTGCCAAAAAAATAAATTCCATTTTATGCCATATTCACAAGGAATTCAATTTATACAGTACAAAGTAGCTGCAACATGATCCAAGATACCATCCCTCACAAGAAGATTTAAAAGAGAAAGTTACGTTTCTCACCTTCATTTCTTCTGTTTGCTGTTTTACTGTTTCTAGGTCTGTTCCAACTGGTGACATTGAAGCTAATTTACTACCAGCAATATCCACCCAATCAAACATAGCCTGTCAAAATAATATAATTAAAATAACAGGACAAAAAGATGATGTAGCATATTAACAATGAGCTGCGTATATAGAGAATACTGTTCGTTACATTAGAAGAACTGCAAGAATTTATACATTTATGCTCAGTTTTCCGCATACTATATATTTTGCCATTTCTTTTAAAATTCTGATTTGCCTTTATGCACAATGACATCATGACACGTTTTCCCACCCCAGTTGCTCTGAAGTTTAGACAACATTCTGAAGTAGTTTTTGGATTTGAAGGGGGAGTTGGGAGACATGAAGAAGAAAGTCCTGTCTTGTCTAACACAGGATAAAGTCTTTTGGTCTAGAATAGAACAGCTTCCTTTGAAAGCTGCCAATTCATTTGCTGTGATCCTGAATTTCTTCAATTAACCTTTGAAGGAAGTTCATGAACGTTGGTGTGTGTTGTGGGTTTTGTGTGTGGGTATGTGTGTGTGTCAAAACAGGCAAGATGCAAGTCCTGCCTCTGTTGTGTGTGTGGATACGATGGTGCATCTTTCATCTTGAATCTGCCACAGATGCCAATATATCTCTGTGTAACTTCAATCAAGATGTCCTCAGTTCACTCTAAGAACTTGCCGATATGGAATCTTCCACCTAGAGATGCCATAGACCTGACATTGATGCAGTCCCTCTTCATCACCAAAATGCAATGAGGCTTCCTTTAAGGTGGGGAAGCTATGCCATTAACTTTCAGCTCAGGTCTAACTCCACAGGAAATGCCAGAAAGGCAGTTTAGCAGCATTTCCTTTGGAGTTGCAAAGATGGGTGGCTTCCCACTAGTGGGAGTTTCTTCCTGGTTGAAGTAAAGGTGCCATTAGACTTAGGCTACTTCCCTACAGCCTTCAGCTTGGAGGGGTGGCTTTGTGGCTGTTGCCCTTTGTGCTGAAAAAAAAAGCTGTCCAGAAGTGAAGTTGGGGATGGGGCACGGACACAAGCCATTTTCCCATCCTTTAATTTTCATTTACTCAAAGAGGGCAATGTTCTTATCTCTGGGGAGATGCTGCTCTGGGTGGGGGCTGTGTCAGAGAAGGCACGCTTCCTCAGTCCTACAAGATGACAACATTTAATGGAAGGGACTGACTTCAAACCAGTACTCAGTGAACTAATCACGTAGTCTACTAAGCTTAATGGGACCTGTTCAGATAATGAGTACAAGATTTCCATTTAAGTAAAATATTCCTAACTATTGGAAAAAAATGGTATAGATAATATGCATCATCTGTCGCAGACAGATAATGTCTATGAGCCGAAGTGGTGAAACAGAGATTTCGTTTGGAATTGTAAATGACCCAATTATGTTAAATCTTATAATGTGCTGAGCAGGTAATATTTAGCCAGGCCAATGAAGTAATACAATAGGATTTTAGAAAATGTGAAATGACGTTCACTGAGTGAAATCCAACCTTCTACCATTATAGATGTCACAAATAATTATGAATAGTTTGAGCTTAAATCAAATGAAATTTGTTTAAACTCACATAAATGAAATGTACTCTAAAAAATTGCACAGGAAAAACAATTTTAACCACGGAATAAATTTGTAGATTTAATATTAAAAGGGGCATTAAATGTACAGCAAAGAGGCTGACAAAGACTGCATCTCTTTCTATAGTTTAACCACTCACCTTTTTAAAGACTTTGCTTGAAAAATCTACAGCTAAATCAAGTACAGGTAGTCCTCGACTTACAACAGTTCATTCAGTGTCCGTTCAAAGTTACAACAGCACTGAAAAAAGTGACCCATGACCATTTTTCACACTTAGGACTGCTGCAGCATTCCCATGGTCACGTGATTTATATTGGGATGCTTGACAACGGTTTCATATTTATGACAGTTGCAGTGATCATGTGATCACCTTTTGCAACCTTCTGACAAGCAAAGTCAATGGGGAAGCCAGGTTCACTTAACAACTGTGTTACTAATTTAGCAACGGCAGTGATTCACTTAACAAATGTGGCAAGAAAAGTCGTAAAATGGGGCAAAGCTCATTTAACAAATTTCTCACTTAGCAACATAAATTCTGGGCTCAGTTGTGGATGTTGGTTCACATTTACGATGGTTGCAATATCTTGAGGTCACACGATCTAATTCACTTAATGATTGTGGTGATTTGTTTAATGACCATGCTAAGATGGTCGTAAAACTGGGCCCAGTCAATCGCATCACTTAGCGACAGAAATTCCAGACCCAATTGTGGTCGTAGGTTGAGGAGTACCTGTACACACTTTCAGTAGGGTGCCTCCTGATCTACTTACAGGTAATTTTTGACTTATAACCATTCATTCAGTGACTGTTCGAAATTGATGTTGCTGGGGGGAAAAAGGGTTTTTTGATCTGAGCCTGAAATTATGTTCATTGCAGCACCCCAGCATGATCAAAATTTGGGCACTTGACAATCAACCCACACTTACCCTACTGAGGTGCTTCAATTCCCCCCACCTGCCTGTTTTTCTCCCCCCATCTCTTCCCTTTTGGTTTCCCTACACTAGTGATGGCGAACCTTTTAGAGACTGAGTGCCCAAACTGCAACCCAAAACCCATTTATGCATCGTCGGGTGCCGGGTGAGTGTGGCCTATTGGGTGGGCGTGGCCCATTGGGTGGGCGTGGCCCATTGGATAGGCGTGGCTGCGGTGGTAACGGCAGACTGGGTGGGACTAAAAAGTTCAATCAATCAATTCCAACTTTGCAAGATCTTTTTTTTCCCCGCCAGAAGTTGAAATTGACTGATTGATTGAACCTTTTTTTTTGGGTACACGGCGGCGGAGGCCTAAAGCGAAAAGGTTTTATAAAACCCAGCTGAAGGCCTAGGACTGGGGCGACAGCGCCCGTGCCCACAGAGAGGGCTCTGAGTGCCGCCTCTGGCACCCGTGCCATAGGTTCACCACCACTGCCATACACTTTTCCTTGTGGGGTCACAAGCAGCCACAGAAACATATAGCTCCATGGCTGCTTGCCATAACCGAAGAAAGCCTCAGTAAGTGCCAGCAGACATTCATTTGCCCGGCTGCCTCCTCTCCCCAGCCTCACGTGGGCTCCAGCCTGCCCCAGCAAGCATTCCTTCCCAGTTCCCAGCACTAACATTTCACCTTTTGTGCCTAGTAACTCACTGTTGTCTCTTTTGGGACCCAGCTTCCCTGGCAAATGTTTCCTGCACACTGCTCAAGGTTTTAGATTTGGGACAGGGTTGGGGGGAGATTTCCGATAGCTTGAGCTATCTTGGAAATGGGGGATGGGATGATTCCCAAAGACAGTACAGCATTCCAAATCTTCTCACACTCCCTCCCCCCCATCATTTATGAAAAAGACAGGTGCTTTAAAAAAGAGTAGATCACTTCTCTGGTCAGACGTACTTTTGCCAAATCATTTTCAAAGCAAGCACAACCCTATGTTTATAGATTTTGAAGAATAATTAGGTCGTTATTAAAACATTTCACGATCCTTAATTGTTTTGTTTTGTTTTTAAGCAACACCTTTCCAAATATTCTACCAAGAAAATATTATAAACAAACTGAATTTAAAGACGTACCTGCAGTCCGTCTTGATACTGAACAGCAGCCTGCATAGCGTCTTCAAGTTTGTCAACACGTTCCTTCCATGCTTTATTTAAGCCATCCCAAATGGAATTTAGCTACATTTTAAATGGTGAGTAAAGTTAAAAGAAAAAGAGCTTTTAAGTCTTTAAATATATATATATATATATAAATGTACTGATTACAATGCAAAGAATAGTTTAAATCTCTCTAAAATTGCAAGGAGAGGGAGAGTTCTAATTAGTTGTTAAAAGTTAACATAGTTTTCAATGTCATTTCCAATTAAGATTAGAATTCCTTTCATTCAAACTTTAGGACCGCAGTGGTTTTATTTTATTCAGCAGAAGAGCATAAGCCAGGTATGTTGAAAATATACAGTTCAATTATTATTAAAACGTAAAAAAAACCCAGAGATCGTAGACAATTGGTATTGACAATTTGATATATCTAAATCAGTGTCTGACTCAATATAAGCCATGCTCTTCCAAAATTAGAGGTTTCTAGTCCCTTCAGAGAACCATTAAGTACCAAACATTTACATGATCAGTACCTCATCTATACTTTTGTTGACTAATGGTTTGTCAGGTTCACCACATGCAGCTATGAGTTCAGAGCCAAGATTCACAACGGCATCAAGTTCTTCTTGTAACCCATCTATCTCTTCTTTGATGGTCTAGATGAAAAAAAAACATGAAGTTTCAAACTATCATATTAATATTTAGGAAAAGCAAATTCGTTTTAGTCACAAAATATAGTTTACTTACTATAGGTGTTTAAAGAGCGCAACGTATTATCTGTGTTTAATAATTATAATAATTAAACTTGTATTTTGCCTGATTGTCAACAACTCTGATCCCTTCTGCCAACTCAATAGGAAGTTACTGCAGAAGCACTTTGGTATTCCTTATATTCCAGTGAATTAATATTATAAATACATCTGCCATAATTCTTACAAAGTAAGGTGAATACTAGCATCCCTTTAAAAATATTTTTCTCATAGCTCACATTTCTTAAGCTTTAACAAATCATGATAGGACAGTGATGGCAACCTTTTAGAGACCGAGTGCCCAAAAACTGGCCCTGCCCCCACTCCACCTCCCTGCTCTGCCCCAGCTCTGCCCCCCCATCCCCCACCCCGCCCACAGGACCACTCACCGCCTCCAGGGCCCGCCGCAGATCGCCCAGGCAGCCCAGCAGCACTATGGCGGCCACACCCTCTGCCTGCATCCTGCAGCATCAACTGCATGATGGGGCATGAGGGCAGAGTCTTGTCTACGCTGCCTGGCTGCCATGTCCTTGGCTGCGCTGCTCCATGTGGGCCACGCTCGAGGGCGACTCTCCTTCAGGGGGGCTGCTGGAGAGAAGGGGGTCGCGGGGGGAGGCAAGACTGGGGCAACAGCACATGTGCCCACAGAGAGGGCTCCGAGTGCCACCTCTGGCACCCGTGCCATAGGTTCGCCACCACTGTGATAGGATAATCTATAGAGAAAGTCTTGGTGGCAACATGTTTTTCCACATGAACACAAGCCATTGTGATGGAATGTCTATTTCAAGGACTGAAAAAAAAATACAACATCTCCTCCTTGAAGTCAAAGTAGAATCCAGTGACTTCATGAAAGTGTCCCTATATAGAAGAAGACAGCCACTGCCTTTCCTGAGATTTTGTTTTTTCTTCCCAAACTAGCTTACAGTCCTAGGATTCCATACAGCAGGGGTTCCCAACCCCAGGTCCATGGACTGGTACCGGGCCGTGGCATGCCAGCAACCGGGCCGCACAAAGAAGCAAAGCCCCATCCGATGGATGCAGGCAGCACACAAACCACGCCCCCTCCGGTCTGTGGAAAAATCTCTTTCCATGTAACCAGTCCCTGGTGCCCAAAAGGTTGGGGACCTCTGCCATAGAGGTCTCCCAACAAAGTAATATCTAGATTCAGGCCTGCTTAGCTTTTTGAGATAAGATAGAGGAGTGGGGAGGAGAGAGTGTGAGCTTGTACCATGGTATCAGGATATCAAGTGCTCACCATTCGTGGATGGTGAAGTCTTCCAAAATGTGCATACGTATAGAAGCCTACTTAGAAATACTAGTACTCAATGATTTTGATTTGAAGGAGGAATATGATACTTAATGTACCTTTTCCAGGAAGTGGGCATAGAATTTCATCCTCAAGACGTTATAAGTATTTTATTTACCTCTGCTGCTTCCTGTTGTTGTTTCACCACCGAAGGATCAATCCCTGCTCTTTCTAGTTCTCTGATAAAATCTTGAGTATCTTTGATGGTGGCTATGAGACCCATATGATCACACCAGAACTTCTCTGCTAATTCCATGACATCAAGGAGCTTTGCTTCCCTTTCCTCAGCCAAAGCATGGATATCCTCCCAGATAAATACCATCTGATCGAGCTTATCTTGAACAACTAGGCAGCAAAAATAACACGACAGTTACACAGGCAGAGTGATCTACATGTCCTTGAGAGGAGCTTGTAAACTATCTGTGATACATTTATCTTGCAATGTAAATATTTTGGGATGAAAATGTGCTATTAAAGGATCAGATATATAATGGAATATAAAACAATAAATATATATACAACTATCTATAACATGAAACATACATGCCTTCCCTCAGAAACAGCTAATACAAGATAATTCTTCTGTTACAGATGTTTACATTTTTCTTTTTAATGCTTCCAACAAAAATAGGGGAAGAATTCCCAATCTGGTAACTTCCATTACCTTTAGCCGATATGTCTTTATCAGCTCCTTTTGAACGTGCAATCATTTCTTCTCCACGCAGCTTTAGAGTTTCATACACTGGCTGCAGTTTTTCCAAATCTACAGAGACATTCTTATTTTCACTGATCTGTTCTTTAATCTTTTCAACTTCAGCTGAGATTGAAGGTGGCTGCCGCAAACGTTCAACGATCCGATCCAGGTTCTCAATAGTTGAATCTATCTTATCATGGAACTGCACAAGCCAATAGAGAAGGGATAAGTAGGGGCACCTGGGTGAGTCACAAAAAAAATGGCTACCCACCCCCCAAAAGAGCCAAATCAAATCTGGAGGGGGAAAATGGGCTATTGCCCAACAAAATGTTTACATAATCATTGTTCTGTATAAAATACTTCCTTGTCCTATGTATGTGGATAAAAAAAATACTAATATGTAAGACAATTCCCATAGTTGAAATGAGTGCTTCTAAATCAAAATGTCTGAATCAGGTTCAACTTGTAAGAGATTTGTAATAATGATTTGTTCTCTTTACTTCTGTATTATTATTATAGCTGTGTTTTTTTTTACTGGGATCACAACTACCAGTAAACAGTTTCATAAATATTATTTTAAAGTTGAAAAACAATACAAGATTTCTCCTTTCAGCAAGTTTAACCACAATGTCAAATATAACTTTTATCAGTCCCTTTTATGCACTGACGTCTGTCAAAATCCCTGGGCTACATCCTTGGACAGCAAAGGTGATCAACACTCAAGTGCTGGAGCGCATAACACCAGACATGTCACTGGAAGGAAAAATAGCTAAATTGTGTCTCACTTATTTTGGCCATGTCATGCAGGGGAATTCACTGGAGAAAGCAATTATGTTGGAAAGAGTTAGGGGTAAAAGGAAACCAGGCCATCAAAGAACACAGAGGCTGGACACCACGGGCCAAAACATGGAAAAACTCAAATAGTGCAAGGTCGTAAGATGTGGAGAGACCTGCCCATAGAACCGCTAAGAGTGAATGGTGGATAACATCATCATCATCGCAATCTTGCTCCTCTCTCTCCTCTCTCTCAAATGAGTAATATTGGATATGACCAAGAGATTTCATGTAGATACTTAATCACACATCCAATTTCCCCCTTCTTTAGCTAGAGAAAGAATTATATGGATCAGGTATCTATGCTGACTAGCTATTATTTCTACAAATTACTCTCTTATTAAGATGTAAAGGCTCTCTACAAAGATGAAAAGAACCATAAAATACAAACTTTCAGACAAAATTATTCTCTTTTCTTTTTGATCTTTGGAGGGTTTGTCCCTATTCAGTAAGGACTGCAAATCAATGGAATACAATTATTTTATAAATGTATCAATCTAATGTAGATTTAATTAATCCCAAATCATATTTTTAGATATGATTTTATCACTAGGAAAGACTTTTTATTGCATCAATATTCTTCGGTAACATGCTTTAGTGAAAGTATCCTCAATTAATATGATTTTATATCTAGTATTGTATTCTAAACCAGGGGTCCCCAACCCCTGGGCCGCAAGCGGCAGGAAAGTGCATAAAGCTTTATTTGTGCATGCGCGGGATTAAGTTGTGTGTGTGAAATCATTCCCCCCTCCCCCGGTCCATGGAACCAAAAAGATTGGGACCGCTGGTCTAAATTATTAAACAGAAGATTTAATTTAAATGTTACTATGTTTTATCAAACATGGAACTTTTAAATAACCCCTGGGCTGTCTAATGCAATCTCTGTTTCTGGCCAGGATGAAGTCAGTCAGAGAGAAAGAAGGAGATTCCTTCTTGATATTTCTTAAGGGTAGATGCTAGTACTTAGTTAATTAAGCTAAATGCTATCAGATGCTAATTAAGCTAAATGCTATCAGATGGGCCTTAGTGCCACCAGCCCAAAGACATTGGGCAGCGATTACATTTTTCTCTTTTGCTGGTTTTTGTGTAAGGAAAAAAAGACAGAAGATATTATACAAAAAAACCCACAGAATTACGAACGGAAGATGTCTCTTAGCCCCGCCAAAAATTCTGTAACAGGAATGGGAGGACTACACAATGAACGCCTTGTTTAGAAATAGCCTCGTAACTAATTTGCAGCCCATTTATAGTGAATGCAACAAATCATTGCTTTCTAGTACCAAGAAAGAGTGAGTTCCTACAAAAACATTTAAAAATATCACTTGGAGAATTCATTTTATTTTAGTCTTGGGTAGATTTATGTTGAAGACATGTGTGGTTGGCAAGCACGCTTAAGCCAAAGTTCACTGAACAATAAAGCTAGTTAGTATGCACACATGTCCATGGATAGACTGAGGGCTGACAGGTTGACCAACGCTCTGTGAAAACACACTGCCCTGTGTTATAAAACATTTGTATAAGTTGAAAAAAAGGTACATATTTAGTATTCATCACAAAAGTATCCTCAAGCTATTTTTTTTTTGAGACAATCAGATTATTTTCTTTTACACCAAATTTCTCAGAGGTTCTGATTCTTGAGCAGGTAAGAAAAGTACGTTTATATAACTGTGATGCGATTTATTCACCTAGCATATGGTGACCTGTACTCCTGATAAGGTGAATATATACTGCAAACAAAGGGATATAAATTAGCAGGGAATATTATCTGCTCTCCTTCTGGAGAAAAATAAAAACAAATAAACAACAACAACAAAAAAACTCCCATATACCTGAGTCGATTGAGAAATGGCTTCATCCAGTGCTTGGGCCCGCTTTCTGACATCTTCTTTAATTTGACTGTAAAGAGCATCAGCTGCCACATATTTCTCTTGGATTAAAAATCCCTCTTCTGGGCTCAGCTCCAGGAGTTGAGGTCCAGTTTTGTTCATCTTATCTATGTGAGGCTTATGCTCAGCAATCAACTCTCGTAGTTGCTATAACAGAACAAAATACTGTCAGTATCTCAGCCTTACTATGCCACATTCTAGATTTCTATATCTCCTACAAATTCAACATCTCTTCGGAAAAACAAGGCCAAAGTGTAATTCATACTGGATGTATGCATTTAACCACAGCCTAAAGCCAAACTACTTTCACCTGTAACTGAATAAAGAGAGAAATCATCTTACAGTACATTTAAAAAGAAATATGGCACCCGTACTTTCTGTGGGTGTAAAAAAAATTGAATAAGGCTATGCATTATGAATAAAAATGGAAAACAAGTTTAGAAATCTGACTTGCCTGTTTTGTTATAGCACTCAACACTAGCAAGCTATTTTTAGTCATATTTAAACAATTTGGGAACTTTTACAATGCTGGTACTTAATAAATCATTTCTAGTGCTGGATAACTGGCTGAATGTTTTTATTAGTTGTTCTATGTTATTCTGTTTTCTGCCTACACTTTCCAGTCTGTTTTTTTAAATATTCTGGTTGTTCAAAGCACTAGTTTTCCTGGTAAACTTTTAAAATTAAGTGCAATGAAGTATGCCCTGAAATCCAGATTTATTTATTTAGGAGATTCCCAATTATTTAAATTAAGTGCTAACTTAAATCTCATCAGTTTCTAACTTATTCCAAGAAGGACTAAAGCTGAATTTTATCTGTTAAGTCCTTTGTTTTCATCTTCATTATAAAAACACAAAACATATATATTGTCATATGCTTATAACTATGTTAATGTCCTGAAGTATACCAGTTCTTTTCAGGAGACTGCTATTATGAAATTCAGTCCTTACTAATTGCTTTCTATGGCCCGATGAAAATAATCTCAAATTAAGCATATCATCCAAATTTTATTTTTTTAGAAGGTGACAAATTAAAAGTACAAAAGCAGTACAGGTAGTCCTCGACTTACAACAGTTCATTAGTGACTGTTCAAAGTTACAGCGGCACTGAAAAAAGTGACTTATGACCATTTTTCACACTTATGACCACTGCAGCATCCCCGTGGTCATATGATCAAAATTCAGACGTTTGGCAACTGACTCATATTTATGACGGTTACAATGTCCCGGGGTCATGTGATCACCTTTTATGACCTTCTGATAAGCAAAGTCAATGGGGAAGCCAAATTCGCTTAACAATTGTGTTAAGTGTATTAACAATTACAGTGATTCACTTAACATCTGTGGTGAGAAAGGTCATAAAATAGAGCAAAACTCACTTAACAACTGTCTCGTTTAGCCACTGAAATTTTGGGCTCAATTGTGATCACAAGGTGAGGACCACTTGTAGCAAATCAGAGAGAAAGAGACAATAAAGGTATAAAAACTGCATAGCCGTATTTTAAAAATTATGTGATTTCTTATAAGGAAAAGAATATTATTATTATTATTATTATTATTATTA
>NW_015387781.1:103883-105750 GCF_001527695.2 Protobothrops mucrosquamatus | reverse complement strand
CCCTCCCCTGGTCCCCCAACCTCCCCCCTGATCACTTTAGTGCCGTGTCCCTCCGACATGGCATGGGTTGGCCTACCCACCCTATCCCCCCCCACACCCCCTAAAAATTTCTCAAAACACCCCACTAAAAACCTAACCAATTTGGGTTTTTTCCCACAAATTACTGCACTTGATTTCTGGAATCAATGACACTTTTAAAGATGCTTGCGACCAGAGCCAATGTTGTCCTAAAGACTTGTCCTTTGGGACAACCATGACTTGGATGATTGAGACTCTCCACAGACACCTTACCCGGTGGTCTTCTTGCTGCTGCCTCAGAGTTTCGTATTCAAGAGCCGGTGCTGGAAGCTGTGAGATGACGATCTCGGTTTCACTTAGCCAAGGCCAAATCTCTTCATAAGTCTCCCAAAACTGGCTAACTAGAGATTGAGCCCGTTCTAGTTGCAAGTTTCTCTTGGAGTTCATTTGACAGAGCATGTCGTATTTATGCAAAAGATTTTCCAGTTTGTTCTGTAACAAAGTTATCAAGAAACCACAGCATGATCTCTAACAGCTTTGCAACATTTTAATTTGGCAAACAATTTGGACACTATTATGTATTGATTTGTCAAGTTCATAGCCTGCTGTTCTAGCCCTGTAACACTCAAGGTGGCTTAGTAATTGATAATTATAGAACTTAAGAAGAGAGAAAATCCAATCCACAATTTAAAAATTGGTGAAACAGATGGGCTTTCATTATTTTCCTAAATACCAGGAGAGGGGGAGCCAAATACATCTCCTTAAAGAGTGCATTGCCTAGTCTAAGAAGGTCCTCTCGCCCATATGAAACAGATCGGCCTCTGATGGCAGTGGAATCTTCAAAAGGACATCTACAGTATTGCAGATCTAAGCAAACTGAGATTGATAGCAGGAATGCTCCCACATTATAAATCATCATAGTTATCAATGTCCTACCATTATAAATTATATTTTACACTACCTTTAATTTAGTTTTATACTAAATTACACTACCTTTCAGGCAAAAGGTAGTGTAATTTAGAAGTTGTCAAGTTTTTGGGTGGCTGAACATTGCAATATCTGGAGGGCTAAGGGTCACAAATATTGGACTGGCCGAGTTTGGGAGGGGACTTTGGAGGGATTTTTAAACTGTGACACACTTATTTTAGTCACCTCGTGGTGAGATGGACAGTAAACAAATTTAATAAAATAATAAATAAATAAATAAAATTTCCAATCTTATTTTTAACAAAAAAACACACCAAACTATCCTGGTATTTCTCTTACCTAATTATGCAGAACAGATCTGAAAAATGGTACACTCAATACACATATAATTAAGACAGAAATCTATCATCTCAACAAGTGTGTAATCTTATTTTCATTAAAACAAACCAACAAACAAAAACAAACAGAGAGCTAAGGATGGATAAGAAGGAAGCACAACTAGGAAGTATTCTCCATCAGAAATAACCACAAGATTAAAGAAAGACTGTAATGAGATCCTGGATAGAAATGAACAGGCAACCCTTTTTGTGAAAGGCTATTCTGTAAACGGGTCTAGGCAAACTTCCTGAAACCAACCTTAGCTTAAACTTTACTTTCTGTGGACCAAAGAGTTTCTTCTATGCCCAGAAGACTTTATATTCAGCAGAGCATTTCCAATAATAAATCAGAGAAGACTGCATTTTTTAAAAACCAGGTCTTCTCTGCGTTATGCGGTGGTTCTCCTCCTTCCTCACCGACCGTACGCAGTCTGTATTGGCAGGGGGACAGAGGTCGACTCCTAGGCCCCTCACTTGTGGGGTGCCTCAGGGGTCGGTCCTCTCTCCCCTCTTGTTCAATATTTATGTAAAGCCGCTGGGAGAGA
>NW_015387781.1:76120-103189 GCF_001527695.2 Protobothrops mucrosquamatus | reverse complement strand
AGGTAGGGATGATTTTAAGAAAATTTTAATTGACACACAGCTTCGAATATTTGGCTTTTAATTTGGTTTTATGGGGTTTTTTTGTTCTTTGATGTATTTTGTTTGTCTGTTTTAATATGCTGTGCACCGCCCTGAGTCCTACGGGAGAAGGGCGGTATATAAATTAAATTATTAAATTAAATTAAATTAAATTAAATTCCCATTTCCTTCAAATATCTAATCTAGAAGGCCATGGGTTCCACAGTGTAGGAGATGGCACCGCAGATAGGAATAGTGAAAATCAACTGCATTTTCACACCAGCTGGAATACCCCAAGAAGAATTATGCTGGAAGAATATACCCTAACTGTGCACTCAACGAATAAAGTATGGGTGGATTTTCTACAAGAAATCAGTACATTCATTGTAACCATTATTAAGAAAGTTCATGTATATTATTCAATTATATTTTTTGTTTTTCACCCTATCAAGGTGACTATCTCTGTGGGCCCCCTAAGACATAGAAGATGAGCACTAACTGTTGCATATGAGTAACAATTGCTTCACAAGCTTTAAAAATTAGATCTATGTTTAGATAATCAGATTCATTACCAAATAAGTGCAAGCAATGCCTTATTACCTTCATAATTTGTTTCTCCTCCTCTGTACATGTCTTCATGATCTCATCCCCAGATGAAACAAGTTCTTCTATTGTATCTTTGTGTTTCAAAATCTCCATGGTAAATCCCTAGTCATATAACAGATTGCTATTAAGAGTAGCAGGACGTTGACCATTACATATACAATATAAATAATATCAAATTTATAATGATAATTGATTTAACACATCACAAATGGAATCTGTTTACCTTTTGAACTTGCAGCTGAGCAAAGGTCTGGTCCCGTTCAAGTCTTATGTCACCCAGAGATATCAGTTTCTTTTCTGTTTTGTCAACCCAGGCTAATTCATTATTAGCTGCCTGATCAAACTAAAGAAGGGCCAACAAAAAGCAGTTATTAAAAAAATTGAAATGTTTGCTTTTAGATAAAAGAAACCTAAAAGAACACTCATCAAAATCCAGTTACAAACTACTACATCTCAAATAGCTATGGTCAATCCATATTTACTGTTCAAGGATTTATGAAAAATGGTGTCTAGATTATTGAGTGTGCTACTTTTTGCCTATTACAGCAAATATGAAATAGTTTTTAATATTTTCCAAGTGAACAGGTTTACTGTTCTGTAAGCTTCTTGTACAGCATAAGTCTATTCTATCTGGCGCTTGAAGGGATGCTCTTCAATTGATATTGGGTATCACACGCATGCACTTAGAGGCATGTAATGGTGGAAATCAGCAAGCATTAAAGATCAAAGTCCATGAAATGCAAGAAGCTGTGAATTTCCATGAAAAGTTGCACTAATGTAGAATAAGAGACTAATCTGCAATAAAACTCTACTTACAATCCAACGGGGGTGGGGGTGGGAGCTGGGATTGTGCCTGTGGGCTCACTTCCTAGTTTCTTCTGTATTTATTTTGCAGACTGAAATAAGTCTCCGCTTGTGTTCAGCTGAATGTCAGCAGAAATCTGCTTATAATCACAGACTCAGTTCCACGTTAAAATCTCTTTGTAGTTTTTTTTAAGGGGGGGGGAGAATAAAGACTTTCCAGATAGCTGCAAGGTTCAGCGCTAATCATAGAATAAATTTGTGCTAAATATGTTAGCTTCCTGTAACATCTGGATAGTTTATTTTTATTTTAGTAAAGTCAAAAGGTCTCAAAGTAGCTATATCATGTCCTTTGACATTTTTGCATCAAGCTCATTTTAAGTATGTTCCTTAGTGATTCTGAGATTTCTTGACTTAAAATAAAACTGAACTGTCCAGAAGTTTAGGAAACTAACACAGTTAGCACAAGACTATTCTATCTATGTCTTGCTGTTGTCCATTTTTAAGATTACTCTCTTGCTTTAATACAGGTTCAATTATTTAACAGCATTATTTAAATCCAGAAAGCAAATGCTCCTTCTTCCTAATGCAAGCAAAATGCCAATCCAGTTGTGTCATATGTACCTCCTTTATAAGTACTCTGGTGATTGTCTGGACAGAATAATCCCTTCAAGCATTTTTTTTCCCTGCGTTCATTATTGAATGGAAAAAGAAAGAAATTCCACACCCACTGTCCTTCCATTTCTACAGATGCACCCTTGCCTTCTCAGTGAGGGAAAGCTCTAGAGAACCACTTAGACTCAATTCAACTACCTTGCTTAAGTAGATTAATTGAATCCATAGATATATGGAGCAAGCTTCAGTACTATTACCATATTATGAGACAAAAAGTGATATTTGTCTATTTGGAAGCACACACAGCCTTCAGAGCAGGAGTGAAGAACTGATTTCAGGCTAAGGGCCAAAATAACACTGGGCAATTATGCCAAAAACTGCATTATCAGCTAGTCTCCATTGTGAGGAGGTGGTCCCTAATGTATTTGCCTTTAGTGATACCCATACAATCCAATCACATTTACAACTTTCATTTGTAGACCATAATTCAGAAAAGACTCTTCACAACTAGGATTTAAAACTGTTGTCTGTTGACACTGCGAATAGCTGTTTTAATGCCTATTGCCATGGTGGCACAGTGGTTAGAATGCAGTATTGCAGGCTAACTCTGCTGACTGCCAGCAGTTCGATTCTGACCGGTTCAAGGTTGACTCGGCTTTCCACCCTTCTGAGGTCAGTAAAATGAGGACCCAGATTGTTGGCGGCAATATGCTGGCTCTGTAAAACTGCTCAGAGAGGGCTGTAAAGCACTGTGAAGCGGTATATAAGTCTAAGTGCTATTGCTATTTGCAGGATCAGTAAGCAAACTCTCAATGGGGAACAACACAGTGTTGGGGGAGATGAGTTTCCTTTCCCAGCAGTGTGCCCTCTCCCCCCAAGTTAATGTTTTTAACAGGCAACATTTCAAGGGGGAAAGTTGCAGCATCAGAAAAGGTAAAGGTACTGTCTCCCTCCCCAGTTGAAACTTTTCCTCCCTTCTCTCTGCATGTCAATTTTCTTGAGAGCTAGGAAAAGCTCTAATGTTTGATTAGAACAGAATAGACCTGGAAGGGACCTTGGAGATCTTCTAGTCCAGCTCCCCACTCAAGGAGAACCTATATTTAATATTTATTTGTTATGTATATGTAAGAGTGTGGGTCTGTACATAAGTTGTATATAGTATGTTTAGGTGTGTGTCATATATGTGTTTCACTTTGAGAGCGGGCAACTAAATTTCATTTTTGATGTGTGCCGTTGTGCCCACAGTAAAAAAATGACAATAAAGGTTATCTTATCTTATCTATACCATCTCAGAGAAGTGACTGCCTTATGGCACGGGTGCCAGAGGCAGCACTCAGAGCCCTCTCTGTGGGCACGCACGCCATCACCCCCCAGTCCTAGGCCTTCAGCTGGGTTTTATAAAACCTTTTCGCTTTAGGCCTCCACTGCCATGTGCAAAAAAAAAAGGTTCAATCAATCAATTTCAACTTCTCGCGGGAAAAAAAATCTTGCAAAGTTGGAATTGATTGATTGAACTTTTTAGTCCCACCCAGTCTGCCGTTACCACCGCAACCACGCCTAGCCAATGGGCTACACTCAGCCTATGGACCACACCCACCCAGCACCCGACAATGCATAAGTGGGTTTTGGGTTGCAGTTTGGGCACTCGGTCTCTAAAAAGTTCGCCATCACTGGTCTAGTCTCTTCTTTAAAACCTCCAGTGATGGAGTACCCACGATTTCTGAAGGCCAGCTGTTCCACTGGTTAATTGTCCTCATTGTTAGGAAGTTTCTCCTTAATTCCAGGTTGCTTCTCTCTTTGATCAGTTTCCAACCATTGTTTCTTGTCCTGCCCTCTAGTGCTTTGGAGAATAATTTGACCCCCCCTTCTTTGTGGCAGCCTCTCAAATACTGGAATACTGCTATCATGTCACCCCTATTTCTTCTTTTCTTTAGACTAGACAAACCCAGGTCCTGCAGCTGTTCTTCATATGTTTTAGTCTCCAGGCCTTTGATCATCTTAGTTGCTCTTCTCTGAACTTTTTCCAAGGTCTCAACATCTTTTTTGTAGCATGGTGACCAAAATTGGTTGCAGTATTCCAGGTGTGGTCTCACTAGGGTTTTATAAAGTGGTACAAATACTTCGCATGATCTTGATTCTATGCCTCTATTTATACAACCCAGGATTGTATTAGCTTTTTTGGCTACTGCTGCACATTGCACATCCACTAGGACTCCAAGGTCCCTCTCACAGTTACTGTTTTTGAGCCAGGTCTCACCTAATCTGTACTTATATCTTTGATTTTTCCTGCCTAAATGTAAAACTTTGCTTTTCTCCACATTAAAACTCATTTTGTTGGATAGGGCCCATTGTTCAAGTTTGTCAAGACTTGACAAAGACCTACAAGGTCCCTTCCAACTCTGTTATTCTATTCTATTCTGCTTTATGCCCTTTAGACAGAGGTCCTTGCTAATCATGCTTGTTTTATGTTCTCCAGAATTGACCATAATACCTGAAAAAATATTGTATGAATCTAAATTATCCTACAAAAGTATGTTTGTTTCTCCAAAGTCACTATTGTATCATTAATCTCAGTTAGAATATTAACTATCACTTAAAAGTAGCTGATGGAATTTTAAAAAAAACACCAGAATGTAGCAATAGCACTTAGACTTATATACTGTCCCATAGTACTTTACAGAACTCTCTGAGCGTTTACATTGTCAGCCTATTGCCCCCAACAATCTGGCTCCTAATTTTACTGACCTTGGAAGGATGGAAAGCTGAGTCAACCTTGAGCCAGGTCAGGATTGAACTCCTGGCAGTGAGCAGAGTCAGCCTGCAATACTGCATACCAACCACTGCATCACCACAATTCATATTCTAAAGTGCTAAAAGATGTAGATTAAAGTGAAAACAGCATGCTTCTAACAATTGAGACCATGGCAAAGGAGATGTATTTTTACAGATTTTACACATTACACACTGAGCTTGTGGAAGCCAAACACAACTCCTTAGGGAATGCATTGCACAGTGTGGCACCAATTCAGGAGGCATCTTTAAGTCAGCCTCTTCTGAAATCTATCAGACAGGTTTGTACTGGGAAAGGCTGCTCTTTAGATAATCAGGTCTGAAGCCATAAAAAAGAACACTTTAAACTGTGCCCCATAAACAGCTGACAGCCAGTAGAGACAGCTCTTACAGGGATCAGTACATTGTTTAATAGCCTTACTGCCCCATTTTGCACAAAGGCAGCTTCTAGATCTGATTCAAGGCTAGCCCTTTTATTATAAAGCACAGCCCTTTATTTCAGAAAGCTGTCTTTAGATTTATTTTTTCAAAAACTCACTTTTGTCTTTTATTTTGGTCATGTAACTTTTTCTGTACAAATGGTACTACTTAACACACATTCTTGCATTCATGGAATGTGAAAAATATGGGCAGTGAATTGTGTTTCTAAAATGTATATATACTTTTATTTTAGATATTTTTATTAGAATGTGCATTTTTATAAAGTTTTTCTTGGTGTTGCTCTTGAGTTTTCCTTTGTAAAACAAAGCTGAAAACAAACATTTTTTTAATCCAAAAGATTTCTTCCTTTTTTAGTTTTGCCTTTTTTTTAATAGGGTCACCCTACACATACAGCACGTTGCCATAATCAAGAGACAACTGTTGCCAAATCTGACTGGCTTTGGAACAAACTGGCACGCTAGACACAATTGTGCAAAGATGTTTCTTGTCACAGCTGTCACCTTAGAATCCAGGGACAGCTGAGGATCAAGAGTATTGCCAGACCTAAAGTGAAATTAATGAATAAGCTATCATAACTTGCTCTTTAATTATGAATCATAGCTGAAAAGTAAATTATGTGGCCCAAAGATTCTCCCATGAGTAATTCTTTATCATACTGTTCAATCTATTTGAAACAGGCCACAAACATTCACTGCCTTTTTACAACTATAATCAGAGCATATATACTTGGCCTGAACACTCTGCTTTAAATAGAGGCATTTGGATTGAGTCATGCTAAATTAAAGGGCTAGTAAATCTGATCTTTAAAATCTTTAAAATCACACACACACATACAAAAAAAATTATGCTACAAACATCCTGATGTGAACATTAAGCTCACTTTAATGCCATATGCAATAAGAATAACATTTATTGTTCATGGGAACCTACACCTACCAGTTTTGCATCACTTATACAACCTCGCATTCGATCCTATCGAGCACCATAAACTGCAGGCATTAAAAGGATTTAAGATTTAATCCTTTGTTCTGGTGAAATTCTTACTTAGTTCAATGCATGATGTTCCTCCTAAAGCTTCCCAGTATGAAGCTGATCTGAAATTTTTGCATCAATCAGGAGACAGATGGCTCTGAGAATGACTGGATTTGCTTTGTTCTAAAATTCATGTCTGAAAATTAAGGCCAGGATCCCCTCCTTCTCCTCAAGATGAGCCCCACTTCTTGAATAATAGAGCCAATGTGTGCAAGTAGAGTACAGTAAAATGAACAAAACATTTTTATTTTGACATGAATTCCCAGGTGAATGAACTGGCCTGTATGTTTTTGTGTGTGTATAGTGCAAACCTGATAAAAACACATATTATTCTGGCTACAGAAGATTAAAACAATATTACTTTTACCTGTTGTGATCTTAAAATTGCAGCATCAATTTCTTCCACTTTTTGATTTAAAGTGTCACTCATTAACCGGTATCGTTCATTGTCTTCTGTAACCATTTTATCTATCCCTTCCCTTGCTCTCCATGGCACCAGTTCCAACAAAGCACTGCTGACTTCATTGAGATTATCCAATAAACTTTTCTTATCTTTTACTTCTTTTTTCAGTTCCTAAAAAAGAATATTTGAGGTAAACACACTGGCAAAAATCTATGTGATTCTCTTCCCTTCATTTTTTAACAATACTATGAGAAAGATTATATGCTGAATATATATTTAGGGATGCTGGAGGAAACATTAATAACCAGCACTATGCTGATGATGCTGCATCTGATACTGAAAATGCAAATGATCTGCAAGGTCAGCTAACTGAAGTCAAGAATTATTATTATGCGTGCGTAATCTACAGTTAGATTCACAGTCTAAGATTGGTGGAAATTTAATAATTCAAGGCTTAACAAAGACCCTAAGAATTATTAAGGAAACATCTAAAATATAGGCAGTTCCAAACAAGGTGGGTTTTTTGTAAAATTCTGGTGTTCAAGTCTGATAAACAAAATGTTTCCAGATATCAAGAACGTCCATTGCATATTGCTCCAATGGCTTCAGTCACGATTGGTTTGACAGATTTCTTTTTCCATAAAGTGTTCAAATTCAATTTGCAAGCTCCAATATTTTATAATGTTTTCTAATGTTTTCTTATTATTCATGTATGTTTATTGCCTTGTGTATGCACCCACACGAAGACAATAAACATATATATCTCCAATGTTCCCCATCCTGTAAGGTGTGTTTGGCTGAAAAAGGGTGTCTTACCCAAAGCCACCGAGCCAGCTTGCATGCCTCAGAGAGATCTAGAATACTTTTGTTTCTGGACCACTACCTTAATCAATATACCAAGACCAAACAATGAAGATGTAAGTAGCTCCTATCTTTTAGAATTGACTGTTCTTAATAAAGAAATAGCAGACAAAAAATACTATACATTGTAATTAGAACTTGGTACTATAGTAATGAAGGCCCAGGAAAAGATATTCAGGTAACATGACATGTCTATACCTAAAAAGATCAGAATGGTGCAGTAATAGTTTTTCTTATGAGAGTCTGTGGAAATGAAAGTTGGAGTTTGAAAACAGGATAGAAAGAGCCAGGGCTTTTTTTGTCATAGAACGCCCAGAACAGAGTTCCAGCACCTTTTTTGGATGGAACCTTGTAGGGTAGGCAAGGCAAGTTGTATGACGTGTGTGAGTTCCGGCACCTTTTTTTTTTCACAAAACAAGCACTGGAAAGAGCATTATTATTTTTTTTACAACAGTGTTAGAGGAAACTCCTGAAAATACCTTGAATGGCCCAGAAAATAAAGAAATGGATCATTGAACAAATCAATCAAGAGTTCTCATTTGAGGCTCAAATAACCACGCTTAAATAGTTTGGACACACTATGTCAAGACCTAACTCTCTAATGAAGTCTTTAATACTGGGAAAAGTGGAAGGAAAGAGAATGATCAGCAGCCATTGGGTGGACTCAATTATAGAGGTGGTGTGTGAACCAACGGAAAACCTGAAGAATCAGGTGAGGAGAGATCATTCTGGAGAAGGTTTAAACTACTGTATGTCAGGGCCTTGCTAACCCCTTCATGAAGTTTCAAGATATTCATCAACCCCAAATCTTTATTACATGAAAATAATTTAATAAATACTTTAACTAATAGTACTATGGATAATAATAATAAATCAGAACAATAATGGATTGTTCCATAAATCCTTGGGTGTAGATATTATCCACTTTGAAGACTCTGATCTACGTGGTCAATAAGGGTTAACACCAACTCTTATTAACACCAACTTGATGAACATAATCTATCAAGAAATAACAAAGTTATAAAAAGATTTATTGCAAATAAGAAGCTGCACATGGGAAAAGTAAAGGTAATTTCAATTATCTTTACTTTTGTTAATTCCTGAAGGGAAGCTTGGTCAAAATACGATTTGAATATGTTCTGGGGGTTTGCTGGGCAACTTACCATAGTCCACATGTAATCAAGAAAGTAATATGAAGAATTCTAGTCTGTCACTTACAATTTATAATCCATTTACCTCTCCTGCCAGTAAAACAAATAACTATAATGGCAATGATGTAACATAGAAATCAAATTCTAGTATATCTTCAAAAATGTAGACACTGGATTCATCTTCAAACAACTTTCAGCAGTTGAGCAATAAAAAAGAGTTTATCTTATTATGGAATAATTTCTTAAATAGATGTATTTAGTAAAAGCATAGTGTGGTTTGCAATTGGATAGCTTGTATGTTAAATTATTGCATTTTCCCCTTTATAAAATGATTCATTTAAGTGGCTTTACTGCAAACTTTATTACATGTATATGGCTAGCCAAGTTATAGCAAAGAGTTTATCAGCCAACTTCAACTGGCTGATTTTTCATAACACATATAGTATACAAACCACAATGACCTTGTGCATGCAATAGATTAAGCCAAAAAACAAATAGCAAAGTATGAAGTCAATCTTTATTTTCTAGCTTGATACTCACTTTTTGTCTTTCTTGTGTTTCGCTTAATTCTTTGCCTTTGGGATCTTGAGAGTTGTATGAAAGTAATTCGACTTCAACTTTGTCAAGCCAAGAACAGAGTTCTTTGTGAACTGATTGGAGCTGCCCTGAAAACTGAAGAGCTTCTTCTAAAGTCTTGAACACCTCAGAACTCAGGTTAGTGATATCCTTGTACCTTGCTTTGATGCCTTCCAATTTATCTTGAATTACAACAATTTCATCTCCTAAAATTTGAAAAGAATATTATTGCCAAAAAAATCCTCAAATCATCAAGTTACTGATTGCAAAAATGAATAACACTCCTATTTATTTTTTAATAATTTATAGTTTGGGGCAGATTTATAAACTATATTTAGAATATAATAAAATAAAATAAAATAAAATACATAAAAGCCGGCAAAGTAAAGTTGCCTTAAGACTGAGCTCAGTTATTGTAACTTACAGGGACACATTATAGAGCATCTTTCCAGGATTTCTTTTTTTTTTTTTTACTTCCCAATCTAATTTACAGTTCTGGAATAGTTCCCAATCCACATACTAATCACAGCCTCTGTTGTTTAACTAGCTACAGGGAGTTAATGTACTAACTTCTAATGAAAGTATTACAACCAGAAAATTATTAAATTTAATTAAATAGGTCCTTTGATATATATATTCTATATATTCTGATATATATAGGTCCTATATATCTCAGAATATACAGATGATGGCACTTTTTATTTCAATTCAGATTGAAATCTGATCAATATACCAAGAGATGATTTGTCCAATACGCTAACATCATTTCCTTGAAAATGTTAGACCTATATAACCTAAAGACCTCTTGACCTACAATTGACCGAAATAACCCAAAGATCTGTTGACCTGCAAGAATCAATGTATAACCAAAACCCACAGCAAATTATTTAGGAAATTCATTTTTTCTCTGAGAACATTTAATATCCAGAGACTTAGTTCATTGAAAATTAATTCTATAAAAATTCTGTTCAAATATTGGCAACATTCAGCACAGCAGAATTCACAAAGAAGTTCTTGATGAATTGTGCAATGCATCAGCCTTTTGATTTAGAAAAAAAGGCTGTCTAATTAAGACGTTTTGTAAGGAAATACTGTAAATTAAGGATCTTGCCATGTTAGTCTCTCCTTATTTTTGTTGGTTCCAAATACTAGGGCTCTTATTCTGGCAAATATATTCTTCAGATGAACATCAAGTGTCCCAAACTACGAGGGCAATTCGGAAATAAACCTCTATTTGAGCATGTGTGAGAAATAGGCAGGGATAGTGACGCCCAGCCTATGGTGCCGTGCGCAGTAGTTCAGTAGGCAGTGAGGAGTGGAAGAAGGTTGTGTTGCAGTTGACTCATCCGCTAGATCAATTGAAAATGAACCCTGCCATAGAAAATCCCACCAAATGTGAAGTGTATTTAGTAATGCAATTCCTGTGTGCCAAAAAACTTTCAGCAGCTGCAATTCATCGCAAACTGTGTAATGTTTACAGACCAAATGTGATGAGTGAAGGTGTCATACATCAATGGTGTCGCATGTTTAAAGATGGACGAAGTAACGTGCACGATGAGGCAAGCCCATCTGTAGTCAGCGATGAACTCATGCAGGAAATTGACAAAAAGGTCCGTGAAGTCCGCCAGTTCTCGATATCTGCAAGCGTCCGGTGTGGTGTTGGTTCATGATAATGCTCGCCTGCACACCGCTAGAAGCACAGAAGAACTTTCGAAGCAGCTCTGTTGGGATGTTTTTGATCACCCCCCCCCCCTAGCCCAGATTTGGCGCCAAGCAACTACCACCTTTTCAGACACATGAAACACTGGTTTGCGTTGCACCGCTTCAACGAATGACAATGCGGTTCACGATGCTGTTGCAGGGTGGCTTCATTCCCAGGGAGATTTTTTTTGCAGAAGGAATTTCAAACCTTGTAAGACGTTATGACAAGTGCCCCAATTTGAATAGCGATTATGTCAAAAAGTAATGTAATGTTGTAGTTTTCTAAGATGTATAATAAATTTTCTGTATCTGCGAGTGTCTGTCATTGACAACGAAAAGGAGGTTTATTTCTGAATTGCTCGCGTATTACTGGACAAACATGCTGGATCTTGAACGTGTATCAGAAAATATTCAAAATCAAGCATGCGTGCCTGTTAAATAAACAGGTACATGATCATCGCAGCAAATAATACAATTTATAGGCAAATCATATACAACCCTCAGGAAATATTCCTAGGATTTAGTTTTTAAATGGCTTTACTTATTTTGGATGCACCAAACTCCAGGATTATTTCGATAGATATATGGGAGTACTTTAGACACCCATGTTTTATCTTTAACCGGTTTTGAATGTATTTTCATAAAAATATATTTCTGATAATCCTGGAACAAACAAGATTATCCTATAGCCTGGCTAATTCTGAATATGACTGGCTAAAACTTGGAGGAATGTTTTTTAACATGCTCTGATCCTTCTCAAAGCCCTGATTTGCATAATTTGACGACAGAAGAGTAAAAAGAGTTTAATTTTTATTGTTCAATATACATCCAGGACATGACAGAACTCACTATTAAGCACTATTAAGATTGGATATATAGATCTAGTCCAGACATGTCAAACACAAGGCCCGGGGGCCGGATGCGGCCCGCGAAGTGGTTTCATATGGCCCGTGAAGCCATCCTGGAAACAGTGAGGGAATGGCCCCCTCTGCCTTGGCCCTGGCCCAGGCCAGCTGGGAGCCAATGTACAATTTTGTGGTGGCCATCTATGCTGAAACGTATTCGGTCTTAGCTCCATAACCCCCCCCCCCGCATGGCCTGAAAGGAACAGTGAGGCTCCTCCAGTGGATCATGCCTTTGCACTTGCCCTGGTCCCACCCCCTTCTGCCAGAGACCCTCATATCTGTCCCACTCCTGCCCAGGCCCCCACAGGCACCCTTAACGCAAACTATGTAGAGCTGGTCACACCCGCCCAGTAGGCCACATCCACTCCATCCACGCCCACCCAGTAGGCCACACCCACCCGGCCCCGAGGGCAACCGCAATGCTGATGCGGCCCTCAATGAAATTGAGTTTGACACCCCTGATCTAGTCCTTCAAAACAGAGGACCACGTAGGGGGTCTATTGTAAAATATCTGGGGAAGAGTTTACAGGCCCAAGTCAACCTTAATCCTATTGCTCCTAATGTGCCCATAGTAGTTTATAGTGATTAATCCAAATCTTCCAAAAAATGTCAGCACTGTTATATTGTAACCAAGTAACTCATTGCGAATTAATTCAATGGAATAAAACAGGTGGAAGTGATAAATGCATCTATCTATCTATCTATCTATCTATCTATCTATCTATCTATCTATCTATCTATCTATCTATCTATCTATATCTATATCTATATCTATATCTATATCTATATCTATATCTATATCTATACAGATAGATATAGATATGTGTGTCTCATCTAGTTAACATTAAGTCTGAAATCTTGCCCTTCTCAGACTCAAATTATTATGTTTGGGAAACTTCATAAAGTCTAGAAAATTCACAAGATGTTGCCTTCTAAACCAGACGTGCTATGTGCATTTGGAATGCAATTTTTCCACAGTACTACCTCTAGTACAGAGGATGTGGTCCTGTTCATAAATTAAAAAAATATAATCATTTTTAACCTTATAACAACATTCACTATCACAATCATCTACTTAGCTCTCCTCCAGAAAAAGTGGGAAAAGAAAAAGACCGCTGGGATAAACACTAATGCAACTGATCTACAGGTTAAATTATTGGTTGGTATCTAAATGGATATATAACTCCATTCATAACTGTGATTTCATTTATAATAGCAATAATTTAAAAATACCAAACATGACAAATATAATCAGTATTTCCAGGATCACATATATTGAAACTATAAATGGAAAATAACTAAAACTCTACAGGCAGCTAAAATTCCATGGGGGATTGAAAAAAGGCTGGCCCCCTATTATAAAAGTAGTGAGTCCAAAACACTTCTTCCAAATAATTACCAAAAACCATGGAGCAATAGCCATCTAATTGTTTGCTTAGAAAGAGGCTAAACATTTTAAAATGTTTCCATCAATTACTTAGGAGACTGAAAAATGTTTGTGGTTACAAAAAGAAACCTCTACAAATTTTCCTGACAACGGCTATAGTGGACATTTTCACTGACAGAACATTTACTTTTGTCAAGACTAGAACAAAGACACCTTAGGAAGCAACAAATGCTAGTCTGAGTAGCATGGAGAGGGTGGAATGTTGGTTTCCTGGCAGGAATTCTGGTATTTATAATCCTAGCCCAACATCCCATCAGGACAAGATGAACAAAAAGGATTTATCATCACCTTTCCACCCCTTGAAGCTATATTTTATGGCTTTGGAGCATAAGAAAGCCATGAGCAATGACTAGATTTTCATTTATTTATTATCCCTGCCTTCTTGTTCCTGTAAACCAGGGGTTCCAAACCGGGGGTGCCCTGGGAGTCCAAGATGATATTCCAGGGGGTTGCCTTTATTTCAAACTTTTGTTAAGGGGTGCGAGAATATATCAGAAGCGTTCTAGTGGTACGGTTTATAGAAAAGTTGGGAACCGCTACTGTAAACAGTAGACCTGCAACATACAATGAAACTTGGTACAGTTTATTCACCTTAACTGTAACTGTTTTAATTCCCCAAAGATCCCTTTTAAAATCCTTTTGATACCACCAGTTCAAATATTTACTTTTTTTAAATACAGAAATTAATTTTCCAAATGAAAAAGATTGCCAACTCATAATTTATGCTCTCAACCATATTGTTATAACCAGCTGTCAATATGAATCCAAGCCATTTTTTTAAAAAAATGGTACATTAACTATAAATTTTTGGCACATTTATTCTGGAAAAATATACTTTTATACTTTTATAGTATTAAAAAACTAAGTAAAAAGATGTTGTTTAAGTTGCCACTGATATAAATCATTCTCACCTGTAGTTTGTTTAAGAAGCAGTAAACCATTTTGAATAGCTTGATCAACATTATCTTTTCTGACCTTAATCTCTTCTTGAAGAACCTAGGAAATTTAATGATTTAAGAATATGGAGAATGAGAGAGAAAAGGCAACAGCACCCTAAACACACCAAAGAAGTCATCACTAAAAGTTCTTCCATTTTATAAAGAATAATGCATTCATTTCTTTCTTCGTGGGAAAGAAAAAGAAAAAAAGTTCATGAGGTAACTAAAAGAAATAAATATTATGCAAAATTTAGTTATAAGAAAATTAATAAAATAAAAATAAATTGTTAATAATATGATTAATGATGGTAAATTAAAAAAAATAACAGAAAATAATGGCAAATACCAGCATTTCAGCGTGCTGTTTTTCTAGTAAATCAGTACTGTAGTCTTGGACTCCCAATTTGCTCAGTTTCTCATGGACTTCATTCAACCAGTTCATCAATTCAACCTCATCTTCTCCAAAAATCTGAGCATTGCAATAGGCTTGTTTCAGGAGCTCAGCCCTACTTTTGCTTTTTTCTTGAACCTCAATATATCGGCCTTCTGAAGAATCTAATTTCTCTTGAACCATCTCTTTATCTTCCCTGGAGCACAATGTGTTTAAAATTTGACCAATATTAATTGCTTGCTGTAGATTTTTACTGTGAACGGTGATGTCTTCCTCTAAAGTCTAAACGGAATTTTCAAAGCAGCGGAAAGGAAAAAAAATTGAAAAGAAAGTTTAACAAAACCATGTAAACAAATATGGGCGCAACTAAATAAAAAAGCAAAATGAATGAAACAATTTGAGTGATATAGAAATGTATTCTTTTTAAAAAAAACTCAGGCAAGAAGGTAGAGAAGGAATTTCCAATTCTTCTGAATGAGGAAGTTATAAAAATAACTCCGAGAGGCTGCCCCTTAAGGTCTTACTTTGTGTTGAGAAATCTGTTGTTGCAGTTTGGAAGCCTGGGTGCCAATGGGTTCTGAATTGGAAAGTTTCTTTTCAGTAGTTGCTAGCCATTCAACCAACGGTTCTAAGGTTTCATGGAACTGCTGAGCTACAGTTGAAATCCCTTCCAACTGGCGATGCCTACAAAACGCAGAGAGAATGAAAAAAAAAACATTTGAGGATCAAATAAAGGTAAAAGATTCCAAATTTCAATAAAGCTTAACATTTTTTTTTCAAAAAATAAAACTTTGTGACTCAGTAACAAAAGGTAATCTAAATAAACACAAGCCCCATCATCAGAACAAAACTTCATAGTATTTTGTACTTTGTGTTAAATCATATTTCAAAACCACATGAAGTATTAGTACCACTTTATAAATCCTTAGTAAGACCACACCTGGAATACTGCAGCCAGTTTTTATCACCACATTACAAAAAAGATGTTGAGACTGTGGAAAAAGAAGAGCAACTAAGATGATTAAACGTCTCGAGAGAAAAACATATGAAGAACGGTTGCAAGAATTGGGTATGGCTAGTCTAGAAAAAAGAAGGACTAGAGGTGACATGATAGCACTATTCCAGTATATGAGGGGCTGCCACAAAGAAGACGGGGTCAACTTATTCTCCAAAGCACCAGAAGGCAGGACAAGAAACAATGGAGGGAAACTAATCAAGGAGAGAAGCAGCCTGTAATTGAAGAGAAACTTCCTAACAGTGAGAACAATTAACCAGTGGAACAGCTTGCCTTCAGAAGTTTTGGATGCTTCATCACTGGAGGTTTTTACGAAAAGACTGGACAGCCACCTGTCTGAAATGGTATAGGGTCTCCTGCTTGAGCAGGGGGTTGGACTAGAAGACATCCAAGGTCCCTTCCAGTTCTATTCTGATTGATTGATTGATTATTTAACTACTTACACATTGATTAGTTAGATCTGCTGGACCACTTTACTCTAGGCTAGAAATGTTTCAAATTAAATCTCACAGGTGCGAAAGGTATCAATCCTTTATTAAAATAATACTTAATTTGTCAGCTCCTCCATGCAGTAGACCTTCTCCTAATGCCCATTTTGTAATCCCCATTTTGTAATTCTAGCTATCCACCAATTTATTAAATCATGTTTACTGTATTTCACCTGCAGTTCTAGTCCTAACAATGCTAATGCATTTTCCTATCCAGCCTCAAAAGTTAACGCTCATCTTAGAACAAAAATGCTCATACAGCAGCTTCAAATTACAGTTTTCTTTGCTGTAGCTAGAAGAGCTCCCTGTTCTACCAGTAAGTGAATGAAAATGTTTCAAGTACCTCATTTCTGCTTTATCAAGCAATGCAGCCCATCTGCTGTCCAGGAGACTCAGCTGTTTCAAGATCTTTTCTTTATCTGCCGGCTCTGCTGACTCTGCCATTTTTTCCCCTTCACGCTTGATCAATTCAACAGTAGGCTTGCGGTCATCTAACAATCTCTGGAGAAGCTGGAAACAAAATAATCAAAAATTAAATTGCCAGGAAATGATGGCTTTGTGACAAGATGAAGAGGCTGATTATCCAAGGTCTGGCTTACCAGCAAGTGGGAGAGATTTAAGCAAGCTGTCTTCTGAAATGGCAGGCAACAGACAGACCAGCATTTATGCTTCCCATTGCATAAATAGATTATTCATTCATTTAGCACTGATGGACTAAATAAATCCTGTTGTCAGCTGTAGAGTTATTATTTTCCATTTTTATTTTAAATTCTGTTTCACATTATACTGACAGCTCAGGTTGGCTACAAATAAGCATGCCTTCCTTGCTTTTATGAAATATAGTGCTTTCAGAGTAGGACATTCCATTAAGTTATACAGCAGCTCTTCGAGATAGACCAGATCAGGAAACCGACTCCGCTGGGAAGGCTAGAATTAGCTTTATTGAGATAGGCAATAATAACTAAGTGTCCCAAGTCTCCTTGTGCTTTCATCCTCACCTTCTTATAACCTAGTGAGTCAGTGAAGAGAGTCAGCCTCAGTCCATTCTTAATACTATTCCCCCTTTCCAAGACTTAAGGAAGGCTTCCATCCTCTTCGTTTACGTAATGATTTCTGAACACTTGCTTCAAAACCATCTCCGTGGCTCTCTGTATGACAGCAGTCCATTGTATTTTCAAAAGATACTGATGAACCCTCTTACTAGGCACACAAGAATATAAAACTTGCTCTTACTTTAAAATTATTCTCTTCTGACAGGGCTTTGCATAATATTATTTGTGCCCGCCATTCTTTGTTCCTGGATATATGAAGTAGTCACTATTCTGAATGCTGCCTACAGATGCGGGTTTTTGCAAAATCTGTCTTTACTTTCTATCAATTCATTTCCTGTTAATTCTGTAGCATTGACTTTATATTTTCGATTAAGTACAATTAGTACTCCCATATGAACAACTTCTAGCAACAAACTTCCCTACATCAACCTTTGGAATAATTATTTATAATTAGCTAAGGACCCATATCCATCCTTTTTAGAAGACAATAGTTGTATTACACACAACAACAAATGTTATGGTATCTTAAAGATGTACTAATTTATTATAAAGTAATCTGTTGTTAAGTGTACTCAAGAAACCAGCAGAATGGTTTTATTGTTTTACATGGTTGAGGAGGAGTGGTTGTGAATTATAAACCATGGTGTTCAAGGGAAGTGCAGAAAGACTTCTTCACAGTACTAAGAGCCTGTACTTTCTACACTATGTGTCTCTTTGACTTCGTTTACCATTTCCATCATACGGTTTTGTAACTCAGTGGAATAATTTTAGACATCTGATAAACTTTTATAGACCACTATCTATTTATGTCATACCAAGTTGTAACTTTTTCAGGGGGCATTAGTAAAATTTTCTTCCTAGTTGTAGACTGGCCTACAAAAATCATATTTGTCAAAAGCCGAGTAAATGAGACACACAAGTTCACCAATTAAATCCATGCTTATTCTGCTCTCCAAGACAACAATATGGGCAGTTCAAGAGCATGTTGTAGCAAGTACCACATAATAGAAAGCATGCTCTGTAATTGTTTTAATTAGAAAACAGAAGTACTTAGTTAAACAATTGAAGGCAACCCTCTAAGGAAAGACACCGCATGGTGTTTAATGAATCATCTTTCCAGGCTGTCTGGAAAAGCCAGCAGCCAAGATGCAGCTGTGCAGAGGAAAACTATATTTGAAATTCTCCTGAGTATATTCCGAAAGTTAGCTTGGGAAACAATCCAGGTAAATTAAACTTCTTAATTGGAAATTAAGTGTATAGCCAAGCCTTGAGCTATATTTATTTTTCTCAGGATTACATAATTACTATCATCATCATAAGATTTTACTCTTGGAATGCCCTTAAAATTATAGCTTTAGGAAAGGATTTTGTGGAAATGCAGTAAAATACTTTAGGGTTTTATACACATTCATTCAGCTTATTAGGTTTTTAAGGTTATATTAGCCTCCATTGAGGCTTTTTGTTATTTATGCCTTGCGTATAAACTTCTTATATGAGAAATCCCCTGATACTGTAAATAAAGTATTAATTGGTAACATGTGATTAAGCTAGTGCTGATTCTTTGCAACCACACAGATTGACTTCTACAGAATTATACGAATTACTTCATCTTTCTGTGTTGACCTTTCCTATGTTCATGTATTTTACATTCCATATTCCCCCTGTAATTCTGTTTTTGCAAGTTCAGATTTTCTTTTTCTGTGTGGCAACATCAGCCACTTGATGTTCCAAAGATTTCAATCTAGACTTAATCCAATATAAACTTTGTAAACACTATTCACAATCTCTTCAAATATTGTTTTTATTAAGAATTTTAATTATAATAGTAAAAATAATGCAAACTAAACTTAGAGAAAGAGAAGCAAATGAAAAGACTTAGAAGTGCAGGTAAAGATAAAAAGAAAAGAGAGTATAAGGAAAAAGAAAAAATATGACATCACTTTCAACCTTCATCACAACTATTATAAACAAATTTAATAACTCTTCACTCTCTATAACAGGAGTCCCCAACCCCCCAGTCTGTGGACCTGCACTGGGCTATAGCATGCCAGGAACTGGACCACACAAACAAGCAAAGCCCCATCTATAAGCCCCATCTAAGTTTAATAAATAAATAAATAAATAAATAAATCTATGGGATGCAGGCAGCACACAAAACCACGCACTCTCAGGTCCGTGGAAAAACCTTTCTCCATGGAACCGGTCCCTGGTGCCCAAAAGGCTGGGGACCTCTGCTCTAGTCCTCCTTAGATGGTCTTTACTATGACACTGAAAAAAATGACTTATGGTGACTGTCTTTCACACTTATGACTGTTGCAACAGACCCATGGTCACGTGATCAAAATTAGATTGTTTGGCAACTGGCATGTATTTATGACGGTTGCAGTGTCCCGGGGTCATGTGATCCCCTTTTGCGACCTTCTGACAAGCAAAGTCAATGGAAAAGCCAGATTCACTTAACAATTGTGTTACTAACTTAACAACTGCAGTGTTTCACTTAATAACTGTGGCAAGAAAAGTTGTAAAATAGGGCAAAATTCACTTAATCTTGCTTAGCAATGGAAATTTTGGGCTCAATTGTGGTCATAAGTCGAGGACCACATCAGGCTTCCTCTCTAGTAACCAATTTCCAAAATCATCACTTATCTTTTGCCAAGACTTACAACTGTCAGAATAGCAGAATAGCCAAAATAATTCTGTTTCCCGTGAAAAGTTATTTTTTTTACATATCATTTCAAAAACTTATAATAAAAGTAAATATTCCAAATTTATCCTGACCCTTAATCCACTTATAGCTTTCTTAGGTCAAAATCTTATTTAGCTTTTTGCTGTTTATTTCCCATTCTTTACATTTTTAAGCCTGTAGTTATTTTTTCTCTTGTTCAGAGTGGGAAGATAAATTAACTGAATGAAGAGTTTTCAACCTTGTTGTTGCAAAGGTCTCTAATAGCTTTAAGATGGTTAATAGGTAATTTTCCAAAAGTGAAAGTTTTGTGAACTCAATGTCCTTTAAAAGGCTCTGCTGTGGTTGCGAACAAGATGACCGATCCCATGACTTCTCAATGCTCAAACCGGTGGACAACCACTGTCTTCTGTCTCCTCACAAGAAGCAACCACACATGTGGTTGCTTTCTGTGAGGAGCACATGTGGGCAATCTTTCATTCCAAGGAAACAGTCAACTCGCTCATTTCTTGGTCTTTGCTGCGGTGGTTGGCTCGGCTTTCACAAAGCTCTCTTCAACTTGCCATACTTCCCCTGGAAGTTCTCATAAATGCCATTAGCATTCTTAAAGATCATGTATTGGAATCACAAGCTAAAGGAGAGGGCGGAGTAAAGAGATGTGGCAACTTGGAGTCGCTACATGGGAGGAAATGTCAGACCAGACTAGTGAAGGGAATGTAGCCAGACTGGCAAGGTTCTTGTAATATATGTGACCAACAATAAAGGAACTGCTTTGGACCATTCACAAAGTTGTTCTGGTTACTTGCACCTGACATTATTCTTGCCAGACTTGCTGCCTTTCCTTGGGACACAGTAGATAAAGTTTCACTAATCTGGTCTATCATGTTTCCTCCCATGAAGTGATACCTCTTTACTCCCTCTTCTCCTTAGCTGGTGACTGTACTATAGATCATCAGCTTTCCCTCAGCAGCATATTAAGTACCATCCAACCCAAGAAGCCAATTACCTGGAACTATATCATCAATCACTTTATCTTGTCTATTCATATGATTTTCTTGGTAAAATACTGGAGCAGTTTACCACTGCATTATCTCGTGCAGTATGAAATGATGCCTCCTTTACTAAAGTGATCTGCCATCCCCATTATTTTTATACATTGCTGTTGCCCAGTGTATGCGCCTGCTTGCTTTAGCTGGGCACCTAGGATGATCTTCATGACTCAGAGGTGACCCTGTTAACAGTATATACGGTTGGCGTATATTCCTGGCATTCTTTGCACATCCCTCTCATGATAATGCCCTGCCATGATAAGGTAGTGTCGTAGGACTTGAGAGGGGGGGGAATAAAGTATCTTTATATTTTGAAGATTATGTTTTGCACTTTGCATACTGCATACTACTTAAATATGGGTAAGCCTGTAGTTCTCTGTGGTAGGCAAATCCAATATAAATACCTTTCTACGCATTTATTTTTTCTGTCAAGTGGATGTTTTACTATTCTATTATTAAACTATAAGAAGATGAAACAAAAAAGTAAAGGTGCTACTCCTATTTTAAAAAAATAAAATTGCAAATTTTGTTGCTATAAAAGCAGGTCATCTTTGTTTTTCATGCAACTGATTCAGGAAGCTGACTTTCATCCAGCACTAACATTTGCTAAAAAATTGCCAGTTGCTAATCCTGACCCCAACATACTCATCATTTTCTCCTTGATGGGCCGATTCTGAAAATAAAGTTGTGGGTTGAACAATGTTTATTTGATTATGTAGACCATTCCCTTTCTATTTATATTCAAGTGCATAAAGGATGCCAAAATCCATCTAGAGCACTCCAGAGTAATGAAGTAACGTTAGTGGAACTAAGATAGCCTGGGTCTTGTCAGTGCCTTGATAGGGACTATTTGGAAATTCCATTTTTATTCTCTCCTATTCCGGGATAGAATGGTGTGTAAACATACAAAAAATAAATTAGCTAGTATGCTCCTTCAATTTTTCATAAAAGTAATTTTAAGAAAATCCTTTATGTGGTATGCCTGGAGCAAGGCTCAAATTACAGAATGAGTGTGAGATTAAAAAAAAAAGAATCTAAATGGGAGTTAATTGAATCAGTTGCTTTTATCTCAAACACTTGTTCTGTTACTCTGAAATAATAATTTGGTATTCACTTCTGAAGATCCTCTGGGGAGACCTTATTCATTTCTGAAGCCTCTGATTGAATAAGCAAGCATGGAACATTCTAAAATGCAGGCGATAATGGATAAATTCCTGTAGACTCTAGATTCTGTCCTCCCTGCCTATGTTTCCTCCCCTTCCAGAGGTGAAGCAAATTTCCCCTTTAAAAAAAAAAGCATAAAGAAAAACTAGGATATGGAACAATGGAATAAAAAAGGCTAATATCCCTTCCCATTCAAATTCTTCTCTGTCTGTCTCCCTGTCCCATCTCAAAGTGGACACAGTGGATCATGAAAGGCTAGTGTTATTTCCACCTCCATCTACAATGAAAGGGGGGGGGAATTAAAAACTAAAGACAAATAAATAACTTTCACTTACTTTTTGTTCCTGTATTTGGGCCTTCACAACTTTAAATTCAGCAGACGGGGGCTTCTGATTAGCCACAAGATCTTCTGTATCAATTAACCAGCTAAGAATCGATTCAACAGCATCTTGAAATCTCCCACAGTGCAACAATGCTTCTTGCAACTGTGCTGCTCTTTGTGCAACCTGGAAAACATAAATCAAGCCCCAACCCTGAAGACATTATCCTCTGCCCACAATGCAGCCTCTGACTTCCCGACCCCATTGAGAAAGTGAAGGAAATTAGGAGAATAAAAATTAAGCATTGCAATGCTTCATGGACGTGATGATATCCGAGTACAGGTTGTCTGCGACTTACAACCATTCGTTTAGTGACCGTTCAAAGTTACAATGGCATTGAAAAAAGGGACTTATGACCATTTTTTTACAATTACGGCTGTGGCACCATCCCTATGGTCACATGATCAAAATTCAGATGCTTGACAATTTGGCATGTATTTATGACAGCGGCAGTGTCCCGGGACGGGGTCATGTGATTCTTTTGCGACCTTATGACAAGCAAAGTCAATGGGAAAGCCCATTAACAACCGTGTCACTAGCACAACAGCTGCAGTGAGTCACTTAACTGTGGCAAGAAAAGTCATAAAATGGGGCAAAGCTCACTTAACAAGTGGTGTGCTTAGCAACGGACATTTTGGGCTCATTGTGTTCGTAAGTCGAGGACTACCTGTACTTAGATAATTATTTAAAATTATTGCCATAATATATGAGCTGCAATATTTAGTCAGCCACCAAGGCGTAAGACCTAATTCTACATCTAGAATGGAAAAGATAATCTTCACAGTTTCTTTTCTTTCTTTCTTCAATTTTGCATCAATGCTTGGATGGCAAACAAAGTGTCTCCTCAGTTCTCTTCAATCAGTATGGAACAGAAAATGGCACTGTACTCACTAGCTGTGATTCACATTAATAAAATAATGGTCTGTTTAGGATAGACTTTCTTATATTTTCCAAGATCACTGAAATGATACTATCTGACTTTATGTGTTATCAGCAGACATGACAGGTCTAACACTATGGAATCCTTCCCATTCAATTCCAAAAAAGATGCTTTCGAGGAATGCGATTAAAAGTTTTAATAAACATTAAAGTTATGACCGTAATAAATGTATAGAGATTTATAATATGTTCTAAATTTATATTATAATATAAAATATTCATCATATAATAATATAAGTAACACGTTAAACTTACATACAGAGAATACCAAAACCAGGCCCCATAAACCATTTATTTGAAGAGTTAATCTATTAAATTGTCGATGGGTCCTGGCTTCTGGTATTCTCTGAATGTACATTTATCATGTTATTATGTTCATTATATGATAAGTATTTTATATTTATTATAATAATAATGAGTAATTATTCCTTTCTCATTTGATGCATGACCATTGAACATTCCTAAGTATAGTAATAATTTCTTTGAAAAAAATATTAATACATAATGTGACTGGCCTAGGNCTGGCCTAGGAGGTTTGACTTTTGATATACTCTGTTAGATGCAGAGCATTAACACAGGAATGATTGTTCTGCAACTCTTCTAAAGGAGAAACATATTTTCCCACAATCACAGTACAGCTATGGGAGCAGCCATTTGACTCCTCAGCTTAAGCAATGTAGACAAGTACTATATTACCACCTATGTTCAATCCAAATATGTTTTCCAAATTATTTCCAAAACTATATGTAACGCTACTGATAGGTATAATTTTAAAAATAATATTTTGTGTTCATGTGAGAAATATTCATCTGCGCGTACAGGAACTCTACACGGGTGCTGAAGCATAGGTGATGCGTCAGACTTGGGAGACTACATGTTATTATGCAGCATGCCTACTATTTAGCAACTTTGTGGTGAGTTATCGGAAACAACAACCCAGTAAGAGCAACAAGTATTTGCAATGAAAATATAGCTTAGTACCTTTTTATTGAGAGTCTTCCACCTTGTATTAACATCTTCAAGATCATGCTCAAGGTTATCAGTACTTGCATTTTTAGCAGCGCTCTGAATAAGGCCTTGACCCAACCAATTTACCTCCTGTTGCTTAAGTTGCAGTGGTTCAATCTCTTCTTTCTCAAATGCCTATCAATTGAAAAAATATATAAAAGGAACAGAAAGTAAAAGACAAAACTATTTGGACAAAAGAGCCTGGAGCCTGTTGAACAAAAGCAGCAACCGGAGCAGATATTGGAAGTCAAAACACACAGCATGCACTGTGTTGAGAATAATCTTTATATGTAAAATGTATATGTAAAATTGCACTTAATAGCCTAAAACAATTCAGGGCAAATTCAGACGATTAGATAGACAGACAGACACTAAGGATTGACAAACAGTTATTACAAAAGTGGCAAGAAACACCATGTTAACAGTGAAAGTATGACCATAATGGTCTGGGTTTAATGGAGCTGTGCAAGCTTCAAAAATGACTTGGAAGAAGGGCTTCAAACCTTCAGTGTGAATGCCATCTCTCTCTCTCTCTCCACTAGCCAAACAGCTTCTGTGCAAGGTTAAAATAATAAGTGCCGGCACTTTAAAAGTCTCATTACCTTTGGATTTCTTAAACTGATGTATCTTTTTTCAGGCTCATAAGGAACCCTGAAAAAAAACCTATGGCTGTTTTAATATCTCGCAATTCCACCTGAGGTCTGAAGTACCTTTTCCCTCTCATTTGTAAAGCATCAACAATCCTGATGTTTAACTCTCCTAACACAGAGACACCCCCCAAAATCTGTACTCTATATGGCAGTGATGGCAAACCTTTTAGAGACCGAGTGCCCAAACTTCAACCCAAAACCCACTTATGTATTGCTGGGTGCCGGGTGGGCGTGGCTGCCGGGTGGGCGTGGCTACAGTGGTCATGGCAGATGGGTGGGTGTGGCCAGCTCGATGTTGCTCCTAGGGAGGGACACCTGTGGGGGCCGGGCAGGGTTGGGAGAGATCCAGGGGTCTCTGGCGGGTGGGGCGGTGGGCAGGAGGCTGGTTATGCGGGGAGAGGTGAGGCAAGGCGGGAGTGCCATGTCGCAGGGCAAGGCGAGGCAGGGGCCGGGGCGGCGGCTGCCTGACACCATCGGCCCCGCACACAAAGGCCAGCAAGCGCATGGGTGCTGGAATGCATCTGGCCACGTGGGACCTCAGCAAGTTAGCGGGCGGCTGGTTGAAGAGGACGGTTGCCATCTTCAGGGCATGGCGTGCGTGCCCACAGAGAAGGCTCTGAATACCGCCTCTGGTACGCGTGCCATAGGTTCGCCACCACTGCTATATGGCAATTCATGCCAGGTTGAAGAGAATTGCTAGGGAAAGTAATTCTGAAGATGTTTTTCCAAAGTCCTATCTAACTGCTTTGTTTACATGAATATAGAAGCTCACACCCATTCTTTTTGGAAACACACACCACTAGACAACACACTTTTCCCTACCTATACCTGACAGTGATAATAGTTTGGAATCCTTTCATTGGAACAGAATCAGCATCAGATGCAGTACTCTTGCACAGCTCTAGTTTAAAAGGAGTCCAGTGTTCTTAGTTTTAATTGAGGGAGCTTGTCATTAGTTCAAGTGGTTAATGGGTGACTGGATTTACAGTTCCAGTGTTATTAGAGTGTTATCTTATGGCAAAAAAAACCCTCAAAGTAACTGCAGCAATGAAACTGGATTTGGTCTTTACGCTGGTGCAAAGCAATGAACAGTAGCATTATCCTCTTAAAAGCAGCAGGAATGGTTACAAAAAGTGACAGTAAAACCAAGAGTAAATAGCACTGCTGCATTTCCATGAGATTCCCCTTTGGTTTAACTATAACATTGCCATAATAAAGGAGGTAAATATAATAAACTCAATCCATTAGACCAGGGGTAGTCAACCTTGGCTCTTTTATGACTCGTGGACTTCAACTCCCAGAATTCTTGAGCCAGCATGGCTGGCTCAGGAATTCTGGGAGTTGAAGTCCACGAGTCATAAAAGAGCCAAGGTTGACTACCCCTGCATTAGACTGAGGGGGCCATCTGAGGATATAAAAAGGCAATCAACAAGCAAGCATTCCCAGTTATTGAGATGGCAAAATTAAATAGGACAAATAATATGCAACCTTTAGCCTTCAGGCACTTTGGGCATTAAGGAAAACTGGTACATTTGATATTGGTACAATTAATATAAAGAATGCTACTGGACACCAAAAGTGTAACTTCCATTACTCAGTATGGTTAATACCTATGTAGGGGATTAGCTTACACACTTACATAGTAGACCCTATTCTCATACTTATGTTTCCAATTACGAAGAATTACCTGAGAAGTTTTATTATCTTAAAAGATGAGAATCTGAAAACCACATATGCTTGAAAGTTGCCATCAAAGACCTGCAGCCCTGGGGAGACTTCCGGTGGCAGGCGATTTCGCTGGTCGCAGCTGTTTGCTGCCTCCCGCCTGTTTTGCGTAAAAGCCGGTTTGACAGCCAGCATCTGCTGTCAAACGGCTTGATACCTTTCCCCTGGGCATAAGGGGATCGGTGAGCTGCCCGGGGTAGGAGTTGAGTTCCCGAGTCGTCCTATATGGACGATGTAGGC
>NW_015387781.1:0-73768 GCF_001527695.2 Protobothrops mucrosquamatus | reverse complement strand
CACGGAGGAGATGGATTGCTTAAGTTTAGAGTTTGGAGTTAGAGATATTAATATATGTTTACTTGTAGTTGAATGTTAGCCTAGGTTTGGTTTGGGAAGTCTGGGGGGTAGGGGGATGGGATAAATCATTGTGTAATACTTGTGATGTATTTTTTCGTTTATGATAAAAACAATAAAATTTTATATTGAAAAAAAAAAAAGACCTGCAGCCCTTATAATTGGTATAATCTACATAATACCAATTAGGGGAGGGGTCCCCTACCCCTGGTCCACCAGTTTGGAACCGGGCCGTGGAAATGGTGGGTGAGTGCACACATGTGCACGAAGCTGCATTTGTGAAAGTGGCACGTGCGCGGGGAAAGCTGTCCCCTCTCCCCGTTCCCTGCTGCTGCCGTCCCCTCTGCCAGTCCCCCAAGCTGAAGAGGATGGAGACTGCTGAATTAAATGAAGTCTGAACACCGGGAAGTGTCAAATGTGGATCAACTGGATAATGCACATTCTAATTTATTAGAAAAGTATTATATTAAAAACAAAAATTCAACCTACAAAAAAATCCTGCAAATTTTCATAATAGAAGCTACCACTCGCATGCAAAGAAAGTACACTAAGAAATAGAAGAATGTCAAATTCCTCCAGGAAATAGTTACAGATTGGACAGAGAGAGAAACTAAAACTAAATATGGGATTAATCCCAAACATGTAGACGCCTTTCTTTACACGTTTTAACAATCTTTTCATGGGATAAAGGAAAAATGCCTAATAGCCACCAAGAATACGATACATATTTGTGGAATGCAAAGCACATTACAAACATAACACTATTCCTGATGCATCCAATCCTTCATTCGTTTCAAGAATATGAAAAAAATAAGGTTTCCAGAATAAGCAAGAAACATCATCATTGGCAACTTCACATAATGTTTTGCAAAGAAACTTTTAATACCCGTAAGTAGTGCATTAAGCTCTTGCCTTGTTGAACAAAATACAATATATTACAGGTAGTCGTTGACTTGCAGCCATTCATTTAGTGATTTTTTTTGAAGTTACAACAGCACTGAAAATAGGGAATTATGACCAGTCCTTGCACTTACGACGGTCACAGCATCCCTATGGTCACATGATCAAAATTTGAGTGATTGGTAATCACCATGTATTTTAGATGGTTACAGTATTTCAGAGTCATGTGATCGCCATTTGTGATCTTCCCAGTGTGGGAAGTCAGCTTCCCCCCCCCCCCAGAGAAAGAAATATTTTTGGAAATATTTAAAAGGCAGAATATATTCCCCTAAAGGATTTTAAAGGTAGAAACCCTACCCCCAAGTATCTCTGTCCCAAACAGAAACCAAGTCTGTAGAAATGCAGGTGATAATCTTGTCAGAAAGACTGGAGTCAGGAAACTGGGATTAGAAAGAAAGATCCCTAGAATCAACACCAAAAATCTAAGAGTCATCAGCCACAGCCCCAGGGAAGCAGGATATGACCCTTGGGACATAATAGGATTAACCCACCAACATCAGAATACCAGAAAGGCACACTCAGACTCAGGTCAAAGTTCATGCCACAGGAACAACTCCAAAGAAAAGGCTCCAGAGGGTATAAAAACCCACTCCCTACATGTGCTCACTCTCTTTTCTTCCAGAGCCATCTTTCTGTCTGGCTCTCCTCTTCAATAAACTGCAACTTTCTTTCTAAAGCAGTCGCCATGTTGTTTATTCCCAGCTTGGACTGAACTACGATGAAGACTTTTCCTTCAACACCAGCCAGCTTCCAACAAGCAAAGACAATGAGAGAAGCTAGATGATTGTTGGATTCACAACCATGGCAACTCACTTTAATAACTGCCTTGCTTAACAGTGGGATACTGGTCCCAGTTGTGATCATTAAGTTGAGGACTATCTACTAAAACATTCCCTTTAGAGCAATAAACACCTATCAGTGATAACTGAGATGCAAAGAGTGACATTCATCTAGTAATTTGGGGACCACTTTGTCATATGACTTGTTCTTTCCACAAGTTCTTACATTAAATTATATTTGAAGTTCCTGTTAAAATCCCAAAGACAAAGAAGAACATCCTACTAAAGGAAAATACAACTCCAGCTATATTTTAACTCTGTGGAACTAGTTTCATAATTCACTGGATACAGATCTCTATTTCTGTTTCAAAAATCCATATTTCTTAAAGGTAATTCCACAATATTCCAAGCCAAGTATTTTCTCAGAATGGTTTAGCAGTATATAATTAATATGTGAATACAAGAAGTTAACTTCACTGGGAAAGCTTATCAACAAACTTTGAGATAAAATAAGGTATCACCAAACTGGATGAAACAACAAGATTTAAAAATGTGAAACTTACAAATACCTTCTCTTTGTAAGAGTCTACTTTCCTTCTTTCTACAACTTGGCCCAATAATCATGACCCTTGTAAAATCCCTGCTATTTCAGAAGTATGTCTTGGCATGAAGATGCAAAGAAACCATTTAAATACATGTAACTTTTCTTTAATCTGCATGGTTTGAAAACCACAACAATTCGAGCATTGCTATTTATAATTTATAGTTCAATCCTATGCTTGCCTACTCAGAAGCCATTCTCACCGAGTTCAATCAAGTTATTGCTAGGGAAATGTATAGAGGATTATCAGCTGGAAAAAAAAAAAACCTATTTCCCTTGAATGGCACTGAGTGCCTGAAAAGCAGTTTCTACTATCAGAAATAAAGGGAAGGCCAGGGTAGAAGCTGAACATCAACACATCATGAAAGCATTTCATCTGAAGGGAGGTGGGCCCCATCTGGACAATAAATAGCCAAGCCGAAACAGCTGGACCTAATGGACCCTGTCACAAATTACCCTTAATCAATTTAACAAAATGTTCATCTACCAATTTCTGCCTTCTGACATATGTTGACCAAATGATGTTAGGCACCCCTTCATGGAAAGATTAACCAAACACGTGCATATAAACGCTTAGGAGGCAATCACTGAAACAAAACCCAAATAACTGAAAAGTCAACAGCAATATGACAAAATGTGTTTATGTTTTAATTACCTTATTAGACCTCAGACCATTATAAATTGTATCCAAGGTTTCTTCTATAGGTATGTCTGCAACCCTGAAGCGGACTTCAGTTCTCACTGGATTTGCTTGGTGACGTGAGGTATTCTCAAGTTCTAAAGCCTGAGCAGAAATTTGAATTTCATTTGGATCTGTATGAATCATACTGTATTCTGTTTGGTGAACATGTGCATGATTTACTAAATCCATTTCGTCAGCAGGTATAGCTGCATCTTCATAATAAATAACCGTATCCTGGGGTGAAATATCCCTTTCAATCATCCTGTCATGGTTTTCTAATGGTTCGTTAATTTCAGAGCTGTTCTTCAAGACCTTTCTGTCTACAATGTCTACAGTGATGTCATACTCTCGATCACTCTCCTGGAGCCATTCTGCATGTGCTAAGATATCCTTTTGTGAAGAAGTTGTCCCCGGATTAAAAGGGCCATCTCCTCCTTCCGGATGACCTTCCAGGTTCAACAGAGATTTCCCTGCTCTGTGCTTTGTGTGTGAAGTATCCTGCAACTTCACTTGGTTGGGTCCATTGAGAAGGGAATTTCTTGAGGTGTTATGTTCACTGCTCGACACAGGAGGGGAAAATGTCCCAAATCTGCCTATCAACTGAATGTCCTCTGTGGACGACAGGCTTCTAATCAGATGTTGTTGTTCTGGCAGCCCAACTTGCTTTTCGTCCCTTTCGGTTTGAGGACTGCACAGACCTGAATCATCGTCTTCTGAAGTAAGGGAATTTGTGCCATATTCATCCTGGCTTCTCGCTGCTAAGCCTGCCATTTCAAAAGTCCCAGCAACTGAGGATTCACTTTTATTAGCAGAGTCTGCAAAATTTGGCAGCAGGAACATCCTCCAGGATCTCCTATGCTCTTTCTTTTCTGTGTGATACTTTGCTTTGGGCACGCCAGCTGTTCGGATGATGTCACCGTTCAGCTTAAGGGCATCAAAAATCATTTTTTCATCTAGCTTATTCGTTTCCCGTCCTCTCAGTTCAAACACACTGGAGGAAGAGAGGGCGCCGTTGGAGCAGAAGGTACTGAGGTCCAGTGTTCTGTGACTATATGGCAAGGTCCGATCAGAGAAATGCCTGGAGGAAAGGCTGCCTTTGGAACCTGAGTCGATCTGTTCATTCAGCCGAACTGTGTCGTAGATTGACCTCTGAGGAACATAGCAGTCCTCAATATTTATATCCTCCTCTTCATCACCTTTTCCTACACAAGGAGGATTTTGGCGTAAACAGTCCGGCCTGCTCAGGGGCTTTCCCATTTCTGCAGTTATTTACAGGACTTTGCCCCAGTGCTCTTATGTCTTACTAGCGATGTCGTGGAATACCCAGATAAAAAGAGATCAGAATGCCTCTATGGTAAACTTGCCTTCAGCAGAACATTTAAGTACATACTAAACCAAGAACATAACTTATGAGGTGGATAAGGTTATAATCAGTGCATCTATAAAAGAAAAGCATACGTTTACCTGGTTGTGATTTAAATGCTCCCTTCCTAAAATATAAAGTGCCTGAGCTTAAGAAAAGGGGGAACAGGGAAAAAAACAACAACTACCTTTGAACACTTTAAAATACTGCCTCAAGTATATACATCAAAAAAAAGAAAAAAAAGAACATCCCCCAACAAAATCTAAGTGGCTCAAATGGTCAGACCTTCCCTTGGATCGCTCCATTTCATTTCTCAAGTTAAAATGTGTGAGTTAACTCCCCAGATTGAATCTTCAAAGCAAATCATCTTTACAACAGGTCGCATGTTATCTTCAGGAGGTGGCAAACTAACTGTAATCCATTCAAAAGGCTTGGAAAAACCCATCTCCTTCATCAATAAGCCATGCTGAAGAAGCCCTTTAAGGAAAAAATAAAACAATCCAGACAATTCGACCAAGGCACTTGAAAAGTTTTTGAGAGAAAAAAATAATTCAAGAAAAAAGTAACTCAGGTACATTCGGAGGGAAGAGGAAGAACAATTTTTACTTTTACTTTACAAACAATCTCCCCTCGAAAAGCAGTTTCTTTCTTCTGTCCTGAAAATTCCCGTGCGAAGCGTTCAGAAGTCCCATGTGGAATGTGCCGTTTTTCTGAGCAGCCAGACAAAAAAAAGAGATCAAAAAAAAAGCTTCAAACTATAGAAGAAAACTTCTCTCCGATCCCTTGGGCAGCGTTACGCTTAAAAACTGGCGATCCTCTCTTGTAAGGCAAGCAGCTCAGCCGGAAGATGCAGTGTTTCTCCTTCCACAAAAGCAGGGCAGATTTACATTCTCTTTAAATCTAGCAAGACTTCTGATTTCACTGGAGCCGGAGAGACAGCGGGCGGTCAACGTTTGGATCAACGTTAGCTGTAGCGAAGAAGGCATAAAAGGAAATTCCCGGCCATAGATGCACAGCCACGCTGCCCGGTGTGGCTGGAAAGCTTTCTATCGCTCCCTGGTTTCTTCTGATCTGACAGGCATCGTCCTCCCTAGAGTGAGCTTAAAGAAACACCCTTTCTGCTCTCCGGGCAACATCTGCTGCTAAACCCATTCACTCCCTGAGTATTATGCTAACAGAGCATTAGTAGGAGTCTGACCTCTCCAGCTTCCCCCCCCCTTTACGTTTCCTGCCTCACATGGCTTGCCTTAGCCATGTCTCACTTTTACTGTTTGTCTTGTCTCTTTGCCCTTTCAGGGGGGGATACACAGAGGAGCAAGTTTCCTATCAGCACTCAGCACATCAGCTCTATCCTCTGTAACCCTGACGGAAAAGGGAGAGGGTAATGGTTTAGAACGGAGTAGGAAACCATGATAATTAGTTCAAAATGTCAAGCCGGGTAACCTGACACTTCTACAAGATGGTCCTGGCTACTAGGAACTGTCTCCAACACTAAAAATCAGTTTAAATTAACAGGCTGGTCTTATTCATAAACAATTACTGCTGACATCAGCAGACGTTTCTGGAGGTAAAAGGACGCAAAGTAGCGTTTCCTTCGCTCGATATTTGTAATCTACAAACACACAAGATTAAAATTCTATTTAACAACTTCCTCTGAAAAACTAACAATGCGCCCTTTGTTATAACTCAGTTCAGGCCATTGGAAATGGAATTGATAGTTTTGCACTTATTTTCATTTCCTGGTTCACAGACTACCCTGTGAAAATCAAACAAATGCAAGAATGTAAACCATTATTCCTGACTTGAATTAAAATGTAAAACAAAACAGAGTGACAGCACTGGGTAGAATAACCGTTTAAATTCAGGAAAATAACACATTTCTGAATAAGAACATTCCCCCCAAAATAGGTACAATTGTGAAAGACTATTTTTTCCACCCTACGTACTCCTTACTATTCCCTAATTCAGGTATTTGTCTACTGAACTGTTAAATAAGCTTCCAAACCTACGTTTTTGGAAGCTCCATCTGATCAAGACTATGCCATTCCCATGTGTTTCTCCATCTAACAAACTGAGAATATTCCTCAAAATTAAACTCAAGCAATGGGATCCCTGCCAATGTAGAACTCCATATGCTAATCAGAATCCTAAAGAGACAAGGATCAAGTACAGATAACCCTCGATTTGCAACAGCTTGTTTAGTGACTGTTCAAAGTTACAACGGCACTGAAAAAAGGGACTTATGACCACTTTTACACTTAAGACTGTTGAAGCATCCCCATGGTCACACGATCAAAATTCAAATGCTTGGTAACTGATTCATATTTAAAACGGTTGCAGTGTCCTGGGGTCATGTGATCCTCTTGTGCGACCTTTTGACAAGCAAAGTCAATGGGGAAGCCGGATTCACTTAACAACCGTGTGACGAACTTAACAACTGCAATGATTCACTTAGTAACGGTGGCAAGAAAGGTTGTAAAATGGAGCAAAATTCACTGAACCAATGTCTCAGTTGTGTGGTCGTAAGTCAAGGACTACCTGTATCTACATATTCTAATACAGTACACTTTCACTTCTTTAACCTTCTTATATGCACTCAGTGCAAACTGAAGTGATAATTTGAATAGCCCTAAAATGCGGCTTCTTAAAATGATTCAAAGGGAACAGAATTTCTATCCCTATAGAGGATCAGCCCAGGATCATCATCTTCACAGCATCTGACTTTTTTTTTTAAAGTCAATTGCTTATATTGCAATAGCAAGCGAGGAGGGAATGACTGTGGCTATTTATAACTAGCTGTACCCGGCCACGCGTTGCTGTGGCTCAGTCTGGTTAAATGGAAAAGAAAGAAAAGAGAAAGCGCACGTTTATAATATGTTTAATTTCACAATGCTTGTGGGTATGCTTTTACGTCCAACAGATGGTGCTGTTTTTCAAAAAAAAGCATGTTTTTACCTGTCACAGGTGTGACATCTATATAGTAGTAGGTATATAAAAACACGTGCGTATTCGAATGCAACGTTGTGTCAAAATTTCAAAGCAATCGGTGAAGAAGTTTCGGAGATTTAAGATTTTGAACAAACGGACATTTGCATTTTTATTTATATAGATGACATGCAAACTCTAATGAGAATCACTGGCTGCCACAAAGAAGAGGGAGTCAAGCTATTCTCCAAAGCACCTGAAGGCAGGACGAGAAGCAATGGATGGAAATGAATCAAAGGAGAGAAGCAACCTAGAACTAAGGAGAAACTTCCTGTCAGTTAGAACAATTAACCAGTGGAACAACCTGCCTCCAGAAGCGGTGAATGCGCCAACACTGGAGGTTTTTAAGAAGAGACTGGACAGCCATTTGTCTGAAATGGTATAGGGTTTCCTGCCTGAGCAGGGGGGTTGGACTAGATGACCTCCAAGGTCCCTTCCATCATCATCATCATCATCATCATCATCATCATCATTAAAAATCCATACTAGGATTAGCCCTACTAAAATACTGGGAGGGCAACTTTCTTCTTCTGGCTATACTGCCAAACAGATGATCGTGTCTGAATCCAGATAGTTGTTCGACTTACAATCATTTGCTTAGTGACCGTTCCAAGTTATAACGGCACTGAAAAAAGTGACCTGTGTGTTTTCCACTCACAACCGTGGCCTCATTGCTGTGATCACGGAATCAAAATTCAGATGCTTGGCAACTGGCAAGTATTTATGACTGTTGCAGTGTCCCTTCCTGGGTTACGTGATCCCAATTTCTGACAAGTAAAGTCAATGGGCAAGCCAGATTCACTTAACAACTGGGTTATTAACAACTGCAGTGATTCACTTAACAACTGTGGCAAGAAAAGTCATAAAACAGGGCACCATTCGCCTAACAACTGTCTTGCTTAGCAACCAAAATTTTGTGTTCAATTGTGCTCGTTAAGTCGAGGATTACCTGTAATGCACAAGTACTTTTTTACTACTTGTGGCTGAATGTGGGGATGCTGGCTTTACTTCAAGAATCCAAATAAGCCAAGAGTGATTTGGCTCTGGATTTTTTAAAAGATCTGGAATGCATTTGTGGGTACCTGAACATAAGTTTATTATACCCGCCGCATTCTTTTCTAATACCTGGAAAGTATACATTAAAGGGATATGGCATGGATGATAACTTCCATTTATATGAATGGAGGATCCCATCTACTGTAGATGGGGAGATTAAAAAGTACAGTCACTTTGGATGACAACAATATTTGCAAGCAAATTAATCCTTTATTTAAAAAAAAATGTCATAATAAAAATCCTCATTTTAAATGTTTTTCCACTGGTAGGTTGTAAAGTGGGCAACAATGTTAAAGTTCATAACGATCATAATATATTGGGTTTAATTTGGAAGAGCTGTAGTAAAAGGAACAGAAGGGAAGAATATCTTTTGGATTCAGTCAACAGGCATAATCTACTCAGCTAATTTAATATAAATTCATCTTATCTATTGGAATATCAATTTAGGCCTGGATTTGGGGTGAAGTTTTATCAGAAGGCACATTCTGAGCGATATTTGAGGACTAGAAATATATGGAAGTTACCCTTTAAAGCACCCACATTAAGTAATTGCCTAGGAAATGCAAAAGCAATTAATGACTACATGTAGTCCTCAAATTATGACCACAACTGAGCCCAAAATTTCTGTTCCTAAGTGAGAAACTTGTTACGTGAATTTTGTCCCATTTAACGACCTTCCTTTCCACAGTTGTTAAGTGAATCACTGCAGTTGTTAAATCAATTACCTGATTATTAAGTGAACCTGACTTCCCCATTAGCTTTGCTTGTCAAAAGGTCGCAAAAGGTGATCACATGACCACGGGACACTGCAACCGTCATATATATGAACCAGTTGCCAAGTATCTGAATTTTGATCACATGACCACGGGGAGGCTGCAATGGTTGTAAGTGTGCAAAATAGTCATAAATCACTTTTTTTCAGCTCTATTGTAACTTTGAACAGTCACTAAATGAACTGTTGTAAGTCGAGGACTACCTGTATAGGACCCAATATAAATCCCACATACTTTAATAAAACAAATATTGCATATTTATTAATAAATTAATTTGCACGTATTCCAAGTGTCAGTACGTGACATAATATGTGCCATTGTGTCCACAGTACAAAATGACAATAAAAGTTATCTATCTAAAACAGCATTATCTCTGTTTTTCTTCATTTGAAGAAGTATGGTGATGACAATGAAGAAGGACTGCATCAATCATTATGAAAAATGTTATGGAAATATGAGTTTAGCCCAGAATTAGTGAGGAAGAAACTCTAGATTGCCGTGCCAAGAAAGAAAGAAAGGAAGGAAGGAAGGAAGGAAGGAAGGAAGGAGGAAAGAAAGAAAGAAAGAAAGAAGGAAGGAAGGAAGGAAGGAAGGAAGGAAGGAAGGAAGGAAGGAAGAAGGAAGGAAGGAAGGAAGGAAGGAAGGAAGGAAGGAAGGAAGGAAGATAAGAGAGAATCTGTCAGACCTTCAAGATTCTGTTATTATGTCCTACAACAATAAAGCGGGGTTCCAGTAGTTCTTATGGTGTCTATTTTCTGACCTGGCCTGTCTCAAGCGAGTGACATTCCAGTATAGAAGGCCAGAGTGATTAAGTACAATGGCTCTCTGGGAAAGCAAAAAAAAAAGAGTGGACAACAGTTGGGCATACTAGCAATAGTTTTCCAAACTGTCTTTGACCCTGCCGCCTAAAAGCTTCCTAAAAGTGTCAGGAGTCAATCAGTTCATGAAATGTTTGTAGTGATGTGGCTATGCATGGCTTCTCAGAAGGATGTTGCAAAACTCTGGTGCCACGACTGAAGGTGTTCCATTTCTCTTTCCAACTGTCATATTTTTGTTGGGGTTGGGCAAAGAGCAAGATTATAGACACTTACTGGAATGCACCACTGAAAATATATGAAAGAAAGTGACCCTTTAATTATCAAAATTCCAATTTATAAATTATAATACTTATTATCTGCTTATGCCAGTTAATCTCAGCGTGTGATGTCAATTCATGAGAATTAAAATTAGCCCAAAGCATGTATTCCAGTAGAGAGAAGTTCCCTGAAGATGGGCTCCATCATGAGTCCGTAAACTCGGAAGAGTAAATCTCTGGTCCCAGTGACCGACCCAGATTCGATCTTGCAGAATTAGAATTATCAAGCAACTTCAGACCCAACTGAGCTTTAAAAGTAAGAAGTACCTTGAACTCAACCCCAAAATAAGCACAACCGTATTGGAATGAAATAGTCTACCTGTGCAGCCTTAGATAACAATTATTCTCCAGCAAGGACTCAAAAATTATCTCTCAAGTCACCCAATTCTGTGCTACCATTTGTATGATATACCACACTTAGGATTGGAAATTCTTATAATAGTGGATTTATTTTAGTAACTATGTTCTTAATTATTTTTAGAATCCATTATACTTATTGTTCTCTCTCTCTCTTCCACACACACACACACACACGTAAAACTTCATTTATTTCATTTTTATATATATATTCATATTTATTTCATTTTAAAACTTCTTATCTTATTTGTATTTGGCCTCGGGGCTGTAATAAACAAATTTGAATTTAATTTAAGCCTTAGGTAAGAATATGGTGGCGTCACTTTGAAGCAGCTTAAGCTTCCAGTACCTCTTTAAGGACAGCACCACGTTAAGCATGTTCTATCAGTCTCCTCTGAGTTAATACAGCAGGCAAAAAAAAAAGTTTTTGCTTGGTTTCTTTTCTCTACAGCCTAAGGCAGGGGTCTTCAAACTTGGCCCTTTTATGACTTGTGGATTTCAACTCCCAGAATTCCTCAGCCAGCATGCCTGGCTGAGAAATTCTGGGGGTTGAAGTCCACAAGTCATAAAAGGGCCAAGTTTGAAGACCCCTGGCCTAAGGACTCTTCCAGCCTACAGTATTATCCTGGGTAATTCTAATGTCCTGCTTATGAAATTCAAGTTTATGCCTTGCGGGGTAATTTCTTTTTCTTTCACAGTGGGAATCCTTGGATATCACTAGAGACTAAAATTAATTCTGCCAGACGGGTTTTTTGGAAGAGAGCCTGGGTTAAAAGATAGAAACCAGAGCTGTGTTTCAGCAGAACTACACAAGCTATTGGCCTACTGCCTTTGCCTCGCCTCACCTCCACATTCTTTTGTTTTCCTGACCGACTGGCACTTTTCCTGATCTTGGGAACCTAACTTAGACAGGTCCTCCTAAGAACATAATCCTTGGCATGATCCCAGGTTGTGACTCTTGGACAACCCCCTGGAACAAATGTTTGGCTTGGCTTCACCTAGGACTTTGCTTGACTGGACCATTAACGTGAAGGAAGACTCTTATTTCATTATGTGCAGTACACAAATGAAATATATCTTAAGCATGAAAATGTACACGTCTGTGCCAGTATTGACAAGAAAAACAAATTATAGGCTCCTCCTCTTGTTCTCCTTATTGTCTTCCTTTTGGAATTGTTTAATATTAAAGCACTAATCAGGGCTGCATCTGCTTCTTCTTTCACCTGGATATGGAAAGAAGGATGCTTTGAGGCTGCCAATACTATCCATTATCCATTCAGCTGTTCTTGAGAGAAAGTATCTAAGCAAGACAGAATAACAACAACAAAAAGCAAAAAGAATATATAATTTCTTAAAAGAATCTCAAGGTCTACTGCAACTTTTAAAGCAGCTTCTTTTCGGGCGGGGTGGGGTAGGGGTTTGTGAGAACCATATTTGGCCTTCACACAACACTGTATGGGCTTATTCCTAAAAAAGGGCAAGACTACGTAAGAGATGTAGATCTACGCAAAGACTAAACCTGATTCCATTTCATTTACATCTATACACAGTCACAATGTTGTTATAATTCACTCAGGATTATATTGGCAGTGCTATCGTCCAACAACACTATCAGAAGGCACCTCCACCAACACCGTGAAATAACTCTGCAGCATATATGTAGAAACCAGTGAGAGCTGCATCAAAGAGTGGGAAACAACAGTGCAAGTATATTGTGCAGAAAACCTAACATTTCAAAAAGTTTTAAAACATGCAAAAGTTTGCACATGTGTAAAATGATAAAAAAAAACAAACAAAGCTAAAACTGTAGATACTCCAAAATCTTTAATGCGCACCAAGGCCTGAACTCGTCAATCACAAATATGTTGGAGGACAGATAATGAGTTAACTGTGGTAACAAATTTGCTGCTGTCTAGTACTTTGACAACTCTGTTCTAAAGCTATAGGGAGAATTATCTTACCTGAAATACTTTCAGTTGTTGATTAATAACCTCTGTTTCCATTCCAACAAGGCCTTGGGACTCTTCGTGTTCTTCAGCTTCCTCAAGCAGTTTGGCAAATCCCTTTAGTTTGCTGTAAAATTCTTCAACGCGATTAATCGTCCCTTCGATCTGCTCTTCCCTGGCTTTTGCTCTGTCCAGTAATTTGTTGCACTGCTTATTCAGAGCCTCTAAATCCCTTTTTATACCTGCGAGATCAGGAGATGCCTCTGCGTCACTCGCTAACATCACTTTACATGACTTGTTTGCGTTTTCATTGCTGCTTATCAATTCCTGCAATTTTTTAAGGAAAACTTTGATGTCCTTTTGTTGGGACCGCAGTGTGACAAGATCCCTGGCCACAGGAGCCATACTGTCCAGCTCATCATCAAACTCTGCAAATTGAGAAAACATCTCTCGAATGGTATTTTGGAAATGGCCAATTCCCTGGAGCTTAGTCTCCAGGAAGGAACATTCATCCTCAACCTGCTGGTTGACTGCGTTGAATTCTTCTTCTAACGATTCTGATTGCAACAAGAGGTCAGAGACATTTGCTGAATCGGAAGCATCCACTACCAGATCTTGGGCAAGTTTTTTTGTCACATCTACTTGTGGCTTTAATGTCTGGAGGGCTTTCTGCTGAGTCTGCATAATAGTTAAGTGTTTATTACTATAAGCCTGAGGTTTAAGAGCATTGTGGATGTCTAACTGTTCCCTAGTATTCTTCAACTGCTCCTTAATGTCCTGGGATGATTCTTGAAACTCTTTTAATCTCCGAGACATCTTTTCAAGAGTATCCCTTTTAATATGTAACTCTTCTGTGACCATATCCATCTTCTGTATCAATTGTTTCTTTTCCTCTTCAATAACATCCTTATCAGTTTGACAGGCACTAAGAAAACTTTCTGCTGCATTACTTAAGAGCTCAACAATCCCTTGGTGTTTATCCAAATCCTTCTGCCAAATCTTCACCTGAGCAATGGAATTCTCTATCTCAACAGGATCGATACCTATTTTAATTTCTGATAAGTTATTTTGGCACTTGGTTATCCAGGGTTGAAGGACCTCTACGTGTTCTTTGTATCGGAGAGCCTTTTCCAAACAATCATTCAACTTATCTTGCCTTTCATTCACTTGCTTATGCAGCTCATCCCAGTTAGCTTTGAGCATGTTGAGCTGGGACTGCAATTCTGTTTTTTCTGTCCCTTGAGTCTTTTGAAGCAGATTTTCACCTTCTGAAATTATTTTTTCATATGAACCAATTTGGTCAGACAGTGCTGCCTTAAATTCTTTCTGATCCTCAATTAATGACCGCAAGCTTTCTAGCTTAGTGGAAATGGGAGGACACTGATTTTGTGTTTGTTTCTTTGTGTCCAGCCATGCTTGAAAGTCTTTAGACATTTGCTGGAACTGATGAGAACTTGCATATGTTAACTGAAGTTGTTCAATGAGACTGCCTGAAAAAGATTTTTAAAAATACTATTTTAAAAATACTGTAAACCACGTCAAAGTTAGAATACGATGGGTTTTATTTCAGTCAAAAATAATAGTTATTTCTAATAAATGTACGCCATAGCTATAGAACAATTGGATTTAACTAGTCAAAATGTATAGTATTTGAATAATATAAGATTATTTTAAGATGTAAAATAAAGTCAGAAGTAGTAAAACAATCCTAAATTGGGATATTCCTGTGAGTCTGAGAAAAAAAATCATGTCCCAGATTAGTATTATCATTGGTTTCAGAGATGCTTCCAACTATAGCGTAATAGAAATAACATGTATTACTTATGCAATTAACTGTCTCCTTTAGTCTATAATAAACATGCAATACGTTTTACTACAAAATGGTAATTACATAAGCTTTCTTCAAAGCCCTGCCAGAGAAAATGCAAACCTCACTGCCAATGTCTGTTAAGAGTTTTATGCTCTGTTAAAGTGGACCCTGTTTAAATCTGAAATTTAGTACTGCTTCCCATGGTATTAATTCCTCCATATTCTAAAGCTCCCAGTGAATCTGTGTGAAACTCCATTATGCTTTAAATATATCTACACAGGAGAAATATATGCGTTGAGATTTCTTCAGTTTCTTAAATGAAGGAACAAGGAGAGTGGTATTTCAATGGTGTTGAAATCATCTGTTCATGTGTATAAATCTTCTATCAATTGTGTCTCGTTCAGTATAAAATACAGAGATCCAAGATACTGGTCCAATCTAGAAAAACAGATCTATCACCACCCATCCATACAATTCAGGCCCCAGGGAATATCTTTTTTCTTTCAAACGTGTTCTAGCTATCTGGGGGAATAATTGCAACCCTGATTTTAGTGCAAAGCTAATTTTCATTTCAAGAAACGCTACATTTCCCCACTATTTGGGATTTTATTTTTTTAACTGCTTTGCCACTTACCGGCTTTTTGTTCCATCTCCTTGAAAGGCTTTAAGACACCTTCTAATTGCCTAACAAGTTCAGCTCTCAAGTAATCTTCTGCCACCAACACAGACAATTCCTCGCACACAACCTGAGCAGCATTTAGGTGTAACATTTCTTGGTCTATTTCGCCTTTTATTTCCTGAGCCGTTTCCAGTTGCTGCTTCACAGAATCAGGGTCTGCACTTTTAGCCAGGTTCTGGCTGAGTTTATTTTCCAGCGTGCTAAGTTTCTCGGAAAGGCTTTTCAGACAGTTCTGGTACTCTGTACTTTTGACAATGACTTGTTCAATTCGACTACAGCGGTCGCTCAGCTGTCCTGTTAAACCATCCCATTTCTGTGCCACTGCTGTCAGCTGCTGCTTCACTCTTTCATGAGTAGGAGGGTGTTCGCCAGGCCTCTGCAGGATCCCCTGACCTGCTTCAGACAGCTGTTCGTACTGGGGTTTCCGGGTATCAAACTCTTTGAGCAGAATCTGAGGAGGCAGGGTGTGTTAGAAGTTAATTCTGGACAAGTACAAGGAAGAATCGTCATCACCCTACTTTGTTACTTGAGTTTTAGTAGCGCCATTTCTCATATAAATGGAAGCTGTTCTGCCAAAGCCATATTGTACATGCAGATTCATTATTTAGACTTGTCTCAGAAAGACTGTTCCTGTTTTAACAGTTTATCTCCTCTCTATATAAAACAGCAAAAATCCAACTGGCTGCATATGATCATTTATATGTCAATAAATGGGCTCATTGATAATAAATTCTGATTTCAGTTCTCGTATAGTTACCTGTGATTAAGTCATAATCAATGCTATTTAACAGGCCAACAGTTCCATACTCAATGTAAGTGTTTTAGTCTATCTTGGCTAATGCCATTATATATAATTTAGTGTGTGTGTGTGTGTGTGTGTGTGTGTGTGTGTGTGTACAGAGAGAGATATATGAATTTCAGTAAATAATAATAATAATAATAATAATAATAATAATAATAATAATAATAATAATAATAATAATAATAATAATAATAATAATAATAATAATAATAATAATAATAATAATAATAATAAGCGCCTTGGGTACAATCCCAAAACACAGCATTCCTCTGGTCCACTAATTTTGTCACTTGGTCAAAGAATGCAATAAGGTTTGCCTGGCATGATCTGTTTTTGACAAACCCGTGTTTTTAAGAAGAGACTGGACAGCCATTTGTCCAAAATGGTATAGGGTTACCTGCCTGAGCAGGGGGTTGGACTAGAAGACCTCCAAGGTCACTTCCAACTTTATTATTATTATTATTATTATTATTATTATTATTATTATTATTATTATTAGTAGTAGTAGTAGTAGTAGTAGTAGTAGTAGTAGTAGTAGTAGTAGTAGTAGTAGTAGGTCAGGGTTGAACTGTGCAGTCCTTGGTGCAGGGTCTCTGAGCTTGGTTGCAGACATTTCATTATTCAACTAGCTAATATCATCCATGCTAGCGAAGGTGGGGTTTGCTTCAAGTTTATATACAGTAGCTTGCCTTGCAGGATTGGGAGGGTAATTATTTTTTTCCTCGGCAGTTCCTTAATCAGAACACTGTTTTCTGTATGATTATATGGTGTTAATGGCTATCTAATTGACTGCTGGAGATAATGTATTCTGGGTTTTTTTTTGTTTCTTTTTCTTTTTTTTATTATTATAACAATATATCTGTATTTTATTACATACTTTGAATGGTATGTAAATGTAGTTTATTTTTCTGTGTCTACTAATGCCTGATTTGTCTGAATGCCAAGCTTCCAGGAATTCCCTAGCTTTTTTGGATTTAGCTTGATCTAGGATGCTCACAGTATCCCAATTGAAACTGTGCTTGGGTTTGTCCATGTGTAGTAAGATTAAAGAATTTTCATGACTGCTAGTTGGTGTTTATGGATGCACTCTGCTAGTCTTCTGCCTATCTGTCCTATATGGTGGCTATTAAAGTACTTATATTGTACGTTGTAGATTACTCTAAGCTCAGAGACCACCTAGGACTTCTTTGCCTCGGTGAATACACCTCTGAAAGATAGACACTGATTTTTATTTTTTTTTTAGCAAACTTATTGTTAGTTTTTTTATATTCATTAAGAAATCTATAGCTTGCAGGAGAAAGTATTCTACACTAGAGTTATTGATAAATTGATCACAAAATTTACTTTGGTTATATTTTGAACAGAAAAAGAACATAGGCTCCATACCAAAAACAATAAAATATTTACCTGGACTTGCTGCTTCTGTGTGTTTAGCATATTTGGATCAATTGATAGTGGTCCAAGCACGCTGATCATTAATTCTTTTTCAACCAGCCATTGGTTTAACTGAGCCTCAGTTGCCTGAAACTGGGTCAGGTAATTTGATGATTCCTCCATTTTTTTCTGTCTATCAGCTGCTACCTGGCTGAGTTGACTCCATTTAGAATCTATGACAAAATAAACACTGAATTTTAAAATTACATCTTAGAAAATGCTTTTCTTCAATAATGGAGACTGGACAGCAAACCTCTTAAGCCGGTAATAACACGTTGGCAGAAAAAAAACATACCAGAAGAGGAAAAGGTATATTTTGGAAGAGGGTAAATGGATGCTTACAAGCTGTCTGTAATATGCTAGGTCATCCAAACTGGTCCAGTATTCTTCAGAAATTTACTCTTATTACACGGCAGGTTATTCATAAAGTCCCTAGAGTAATGACAGTTTCTTCAGACCATCACACCTCAAGTCTAAGGCTGTTTTACTAAAATTCTCAAGAGTGGAAGAGCACGGACCTCTTCAAATTTTGCCTCACGATTTATTTTCAGTTTGATGGACTCATATACCAACAAATCACCCAGGAGATCACCACTCTCAGGACTCATAGCAGAGACTGCAAGGCAGATCCTGGAAATTATAGCATTCCCACACATACAAGCAAAAGTATGGATGTGGTATATAGATGACACCTTTGATATGAAAAAGTGACAACTAGAGAAGACACATCAAACAACGTTTCAAAGGAATAAAATTCACAGGGAAAGAAGTAAACAACAACACACTGCCCTTCCTGGATATCCTCAACTACTCCATTAACCAAGTGCTTTACTACCAAAATAACAAGCCATCCACAGGAAAAGCTGTATAAGAATATTAATCAGATGACTACAAACATCTGATTAGCAGCAACCCAGAACACCAGAAAACAAAAACAGACCACTGATACAACATCTTCCAAAGAATGGATGTCCACATAACTTTATCGAAAAGGGCCTGACCACACAACCACTATATCACAAGCAATACGAAAAGGAGAACACTGCCATACATTACAAAATTCTCAAAAACAGCCACAGACTATTACAATCCTATGACATCACCAGAGCACCAGAGCACACAAGTCCTCCAAAATATCTTAAGTAGACTAAAAGACCCAATAGGGCAAGAAGAAAAAAACAGGAGTCATCTACAACATTCAGTCTAGGAACCGTAATAGCACTATCCACGGCTAACAAACAGAAGACTAGCAGAACACATCCATGAACACCAACTAGCAGTCAGAAGACGCAATGAAACCTCCTTAATTTCACAGCACATGGACAAACTTAACCAAAGTTTCAACTAAGAAACTATGAGCATCCTCAAAGTAAAGGTTTCCCCTGTCCAGTTGTATCTGACTCTAAATGGGCGGTGCTCATTTTTGTTTCTTTGCTGAGGGAGCCAGCATTGTTGGAAGACCTTTCCATGATTATATGGCCAGCATGATTATACACCAAGGTGCATGGAACACTGCTACCTTCTCACTTAAGTGGTACCTATTAATCTACTCGCATTTGCATGCTTTCGAACTGCTAGGTGGGCAGGAGCTGGGGCAAGTAACGGGAGTTCACCTCACCGTGCGGTGCTCGAGTCTCAAACCTGGACTGTCAGCTTTCCAGTTGACAAACTCAGCGTCTTTAACTGCTGAGCCATTGCACCTCCTCATGAGTATCCTAGACCAAGCTAAATCCAAAAACGCTAGGGAATTCCTGGAAGCTTGGCATTCAGACACATCAGACATCAACAGGCACACAGATAAATGATGTTTATACAGCATTCAAAAGAGACAATAAAAGCCCAAAACAGCTCCTAATCAGCAATCAACACCAAGATAAGCAGGGATTAACACCAGACAAACAATCAAGCAGGAAACAATACCCTAATCAAGGAACTACCAACTAAGACAATCAAGTAGCAAAAACAGCCTAATCAGGAGCTACCAAGGAGAAAACACCACTTCCACCAATACTAACAAGGCCAGCTACTGTATATAAACAAAGAGCAAACCCCACCCCCTTCTAGCACTGAAAATGTGACATAGAAGGGTAATAAAATGTCTGGAAGCAAAAAATCAAGCTCAGAGAGCAGCAGCGATTGCACAGTTCAACCCTGAGCTACAAATATTCTCTACTATTATAACCAATAACAATTTGTTTTATCATTTATCAGTATACTGGCTTTTCACCAAACAGTAGCTAAAATAAAACATGGTATAGCCAGTATCTGTAACCACGTTCCTCTCTTTTTGGAAAAGGATTGAGACTTGTATTGTGATGCTAAAGCAGTGGTGGGATTCAGCCGGTTCGCACCACTTCGGCAGAACCGGTAGCTAATTTTTTGTTGCCCAGGCCCAGAATGGACTTTTGGAAGCCGCATCCACACAGGGAACCGGTTGTTCACATATTTGAATCCCACCACTGTGCTAAAGCATCACTCTGACATGTCTTTCGGACACCATTGAGCTTCATCTGATATCTGAGTGAGTCGAGGAAACTTTAATACGTTACACAGAAGAAGAGGGAGCTAATTCTCCATGTGAATTAGTTTCCCATGCAGTTTTTCTGCTTTTAGTATTATTAACAAAATAGGGCATAACATATTTTTCCTGAACTTAGAACAAAGCCTAATTGTATATGTAATCTCTGTCTATTTATATACTGCTGCAGTGTAATTGTTTCTTTAGGCTGACCTACTTATTTGCCTATGCCCGTCCCTTAACTTCTTTCATGGTTATTTATATTATTGTTACATATTTATAGCTTCCTGTCCTGCAAGCTTTGTATGGCAATGCTCACCACAATCAATGATGCACAAATTAACAAGCATTTTTGTGAAGTGCAACAATTCCAGGAGAGGTGGGAATGGGAGAATTGTTATGCATATCTTTTTTGTCCAAACATGGTCATATTCTCAATATCTGGCAAAAATGTTTAAGAGGGATGTTTTAGAAAAATAGCCAAATGACACAAAAGACAGAAAATGTATTACAGAACAAAAAAAGAGCATGAAGATACATAAAAAGGCTGTTTTCCATACTAACTCTACAGTGCCAATGCCTTGGTCTTGATTTAAGCTGAAATAGCAACAAAATGGGCATAGTTGCTTAACCTTTAAATATTTTCATCTTGAATAAGTTGGAAGAAAGGTGGAGTTTACACTCCCAAAAAAATGCATTGAATTACAGTATATTCAGAACTGCTATAGCAAACTTCAACCTACACAAGAGTAAGTAGTATAAGTATACAGCTGTATAAATGACACTGTAGCGCTACAAATAGTAATATACAAGCAGGTACTGAGTGCGGAGTTTAAATATATTAGCATATTAACTTTCAGACCTATCCAATGCCTACAGGAAGCAAAAAATTAATACCTATTTTGTCTAACATTTGTTTCCATTTTGGCACCTCAGAAGAATCAGGGTTTTTTTCCAGCAACTCTGTGACTCTGTCCTTCAGCTCTTGCACTTTACTCTCATTCTGCTTCAATTCTGTTTCAAATAGCTATAAAAACAAACAAAACAAAAGCACACACAAGTGTAGTAAAAGTACATAAAACTAAGATTTTTGATTCAATGGTGACCAAGTGGTTTAAGCAAATGTTTAAGCAAATTTAACAGTCAGCCAAATTCAGGCTATTAAAAATGAAATTCTGATTGTACTATAGATATAGCTTACTTATTATTAAATATTTTTGGGGATTTGTAAGACTGCTTAATCACCAAGCAGTAATGCCACTAACATATTTAGCAGATATCCACAATGACTCTATGCAAAAATGTACGGCAGAATGGTTTTCTATATCATTAAGCTGATCTTCCCATAAATCTCAAAAATTCACTTTACACATTAATTATTCTCCACAGATAAGTTTTGAAAATTGAAGATTACCTTATGCTGATCAACTTTTTCTTTAACTGTTTCACTGTCAAGAATAGTTGTTTCCCATTTGGCTGCAACTGTGTCCATTTTCTGTAACCATTCCATCATAGAACTTGTTTCTTCTTGAATGTTTTGCATATTTAAAAGCATTGATTCCAATTCTGATCTTTTGTCCTTCAGTGTTGCTCCCAAGTCATCATAACTCTGATTTACAGCTGATATGCTATTTTGAATCGTGGTCAGTTCTGTGAGAGAGGGGTCCCACATGTATTTATCTTAAAAACTAAATTACATAATATTTCGTCTGAAGATACAAATACAATAAAAAGTTTAAATTCTTATTTACACACACATACACACACACACACACAGAGAGATTTTTGTTTGTTCAACTGATAGTAAAGTACAGACAAAACAAATTCTGTGAAGGAAACTTCATATCTTGTATGTTTGACTCCCCATAGTAGCTTTACATATGCAAAGTTGCACATTCTTTTGAGTTATTTTGTTTAATCCTAACAGAGGCATTACCTATATATATGGAATTGGATTTTGTTTTCATGGACCAACATAACTGCTTTTTAATATTTGTGCATGAGACAAATTTGGAATTCTGGTTCTCGCCCTGATTCTTAGATAATGATAACCACTAAGGAAATTATGCAATTTCAGGAAATTCATTAAGGGTGCAAGTTAAGACTACTATAACATATAGTATAAATCTAGATAAATACAATTAACTGGTACTTACCTTTGTTTGCCATGAAACCCTGATTACCAGTAGCTGTTCCATCTCCATTCAGTATTTCCCCAGGCACATCTAAAAAAATGAAAGCCAAGATTCAGAGTTCATAATTATTTAAGTAATTCTAAAATTCTTTTTCATCAAATAGAGGGACTAGACTAGATTTAACATGGAAACATAAAAGATCACATCCATTTTTAAGAAATTACCTTAATTAAAGGTAATACATATTTGATTGGGTGTATGTTACCAGTAGAACAGAACCCTCCATTTTCCTCGATCCCATTTTTTCCATTAGGAACAAAGGTCAGATATCATGAAAGGGGGAAAAAACCCTTAATTTCCCTCTCTAATCAAGGGATCCCCAACCCACGGTCCGTGGACCGGTATCGGGCCGCAGCATGCCAGCAACCAGTCTGCACAAACAAGCAAAGCCCCATCCGTGGGATGCAGACAGCATACAAAACCACACACTCTCCGGTCCATGGAAAAATCTTTCTCCACAGAATCGGTCCCTGGTGCCCAAAAGGTTGGGGACCTCTGCTCTAGTCCTCCTTAGATGGTCTTTAACTTTTACAATTGATCACGTTATAACCAATTCCAATGCTGTGTGTAATTTATTTCTCAGCTGTAAAATTTGTCTTTGGGAGGATGTATGTGATTATTTGAACAAGTTGTACTCAACCACTGGAGGTTGGCCTCTGCTGTTTGAAGAATTTTATTGTAATCAAGGAATTGTCCTAGCACGAGGTTCCTTGGCCTGATCCGGGATCTTCTGTTTCATCTAAACAGTGTTGCCAAGTCATGCTGTCACTGAATTAATGTCTTTAAGGTTCTTTCACTAAGAGATATTTACTAGTAGATGCAGCAGAAGCCGGCCCAGGCAATCATAATCAGTAGGCTGGTTTCCAGTGGTAGGGAGACAAGTTGTTCTGCTCTCTCACTGTTACTATATTATACAGGGAACTTTTCCATCAACAACAACAGAAACTAGTCCTGTCTTTCACATTTAGAATCTAAAGATTTATAAAAAAAAAACCAGTCCAGTATTTATACATTTTATGTTCCTAATCTTTAATTATATTTTTATTTTATTTAATCTTCTAGGACTAAGCAGTATATTATTATTCCCATTTTACAAATATCGAAGTGAAACTTGTACAATAACTTGCTTAAAATTCAGTGCTTGAAAAGGGCGTTGAACCCCCTATCCTATCTTACTGCTACCAGTAGAACCATACTAATCTAAACAGCATCTTAGTTATGGGGACATCTTTATACCAACATAATATAATTATTCATTATAAAATCAATCCTCCATCAGCACAACAGAAGTGTTGTAGTAAGAAGAGGAAAACTGATAGAAAGGAGATTCAGAACTACATGACAATACAGTGGAAGAATGACAATCAGGATTATGTGCTTGCCTGAAAGTAAGCCTTCATACAAAAGAACTTACTTCTGGAGAGAACTGTACAGGACAGGGAGCTTAAATACAAAGACTCATGTCCCAAAAACTGTGTGAGAAACCATCCTGTGCATATTTTGCAAAAAGGCAAGACTTGTTTGCATCTAATATTTGTTGCTTGAAAGAGGATAACAAACTCTGTTTTGCTCTTTTGGAATACAGTACTATAATTCAGCAAATAACTAAAAAGTCGACCCTGCACTTGTTTGTTCTGGACCATCTGTTCTAAATTCTGAAACAACGAGAAACGCTCTGTATGGCTAAGTTGAAAAACTGCAATCATGACTTAACAAACACAACTCTATAACTGTGCAAAAGGGTTCTAAATATTGTTCGAGGTCATTTTAGGGCAAATGACATGTGACGTAAGAGGCAACCCAAGCTTTCATTTTAGCACAATCATCACTTTGTTGTGTGATTAGTAAATTTCTAAATCACAGAACTGGTTTCGGAAATGCTGCCTTTTAGCTGGGTCAAAGCCAACTTGATGATGATGATGCACTAAAATATCTATTATTTATGACAGAAATAAGAGCTCTTATTAGTATCTATTGCTTTTCATTATAAGCAAGATTGCAAAACATGATTATTTAATGGAGCAGAATTAATTGAAGCCTTAGAAAAGGCCAGGTTATTCACTTCTCACTAGCAGGTGGGAAGCGAGCATTAGTCTAATGGCAGCTGGAACATAGGGAGACAAAATAAATCAGTTAAGTAAGTGAGATACTCTCATAATACAATTATACGACCGTCCTATACTTCACCCTGTGCAGAATTCTCACTAACGTATCAGCCACTAAGCTTCCACTTTTCAAAGTAAATCTAATACAGAAGTGAGCAGCATTCTCAGCAGATTTTTGCTATTAAAATAGCATTTCTTTTACCTGTTAATATGAATCAGCAGGTCCATGTGGTCTCTATTCTAACCTTGTTTGAATGGCATCTTTAAACCTGGTTTTCTCCATCAGGCCTTGGACTAAGATCAATGGGGGCTGCTTGTGGGAATGTTTTATGCTAAAGCCATGTGTTTATTTTACTCTCTTTAGAGGTTCATGCCTCTTTTCTGTGTTATGTTATTCCAAACTATTTAGTGCTCAATGTCATTATGAAGTCAGGAGGGTCTTACAAATTTGATAGGCTGATAACTAGACTGCTACTGCTACCAATGGTGAAATCACATGAGGTTTCTAAATTTTTTTTCTCTCCTTTCCTGCCTTAGGAATTGACTATATATTTTTTTTACAGTGCTGTAATTTAGAAAGTTTAGATTCAGCTCTTTTTCCTTCTCCTCAAGAAAGATTTTCACAGTACACTCAGATGCACAGAGTTTTTCAGGCTTAAACTCTCCTCTTGATAATACTTAAAGCCAGTAATACAGTGGAACAAAATGTGCAGACTGTGGAATGCTTTGGGCCGAGTTCCCCGAGAGTGCTTCAGAGTTAAGAAAAAGCTCATATTTGCACCCTGACTACATCCCCAACCTTTTGGGCACCAGGGACTGGTTCCATGGAGAAAGGTTTTTCCACGGACCGGAGAGTGCGTGGTTTTGTGTGCTGCCTGCATCCCACGGATGGGGCTTTGCTTGTTTGTGCGGACCGGTTGCTGGCATGCTGCAGCCTGGTACCGGTCCTTGGACCGGGGCTTGGAAACCCCTGCTTTAAAGCATCTGTGCCTTTTTTTTAATCCCTTGGCAGTTGCAGAAAACAGACAGACATGTCTGAAGTGCTGACTAACATTAATGGGGATGCAAATGGCCATACTGCTTCCTTGAATCATTCTCACAGTCTGGATTGTGTATTATAGGAATGTGAGAAATTTAATTAATTTACAGTTTGTAACACGCTATAAGATGGAGATTCTTGGTTGGCATACAACAAAGTAAACTAATGAAAACAGCATTTAGATTGCTAAAGCCATCCCAAGATGGATGGTATTAAACAATCAGCTGGATTTAAGATCCCGGGAGAATGGAATTATTTTAGCTCCCTTATTGAATGTGAAGGAGGAGGACTCTGAAGGCAAGGAATTCTAAAACACGGGGGGCCAAAATAGAAAAATCCTACCACCTAATCAATGTTCCTTAACCCAAGCAGGAGAGAAAACTCAGCAGGCTTTCTCAAAATACTACTGGGCAGATTTAGTCCACTAGCCTAATGTGCATTCACCTCTGGATAAAAATCTCATAATATCTTGATACACAATGCCCAGTTGCTACAACACAGAATGAAGAGAAGTGGTGGGCCTGTCCCAAGATATTTTGTATCCTGAGGCAAAGTAGTCATGAACAATGACAACTTTTTCCCTTATTCAATCAAGGTGTATGTCAAAGGTCCCCAACCTTTTGGGCACCAGGGACTGGTTCCGTGGAGAGAGGTTTTTCTGCGGACCAGAAGGGGCGTGGTTTTGTGTGCTGCCTGCATCCTGCGGATGGGGCTTTGCTTGTTTGTGCGGACCAGTTGCTGGAATGGGGGTTGGAGACCCCTGGTGTATGGTACTCAAGATCGATCAACATATTCTGGCAGTGAGGCAGAAAATTCTTACTCTCACAGAACAGTAAATCAAGTAATTAAGATATACTACATTCAATGCCAGCAAAAACCAGATACCTAAGATAAGCAGCCTGTCTACCTAATGCCAGCACCAATCCAGTGTATTTTTAAGCTATCACAGCTGTTCTGATCACTACACAGTAGATGCATTAGCCCAACTATGTGGGACAGTCACTTCTGAGAACTGCATTCTATTCTCTCTTTTGAGCACTCAGGCCTAAAGACCCTATGAGAGCATCACATAATAAAGCAGGCCTCTGTTGTTGCCGAACTGGTGGGTAAACTGTGTCATAATCTCCAATAACAAGAAGAAAATGTTTTCCACAACAATCATGAATGAAGAGATCGTGAAGATAAACACGAGTACTGTAAGCTTTGTGCTTTTAAACAACACCATTCTTGGCCATGACTAGCACATTTCCTATCTCACGAACTGTGGGACAGAACTTTAGGTTTTCCGTCCCCAGCACAAGCACCTACCACAAGCCAACTTTACTGAGCTGTGGTATCACAATATTGTTCTGACGCTTACTTGCTTGAGTGCGATCTTACAACACAAATGCAAAAGGGCAAACTTTTCACTGAAATATCCCAATACAATATTCACAATTTGCCTCCCCTGCTTCCTTCCATGAATAACATGCTTTTGATCTGCTGTTTTATTTCTCCACAGGAGCTAAATGAAACTTGGAACAAAACAAACTCCACAGAAGAAGCAAGACAAAATATGTCCAAGGAGTGTAGCAGAGCAGAATGGCCCCAAAGGAATCAGAAAAAGGACATCGTTTTGCTATTAAAGTAGGAAAGAAATTTCAAGTGTTTATAAGAAACAGGAACTGTGACACAGTATCTTATCTTGCTTGAAACCATACAATGGCAGGCAAGCAATTGGGAAGATATCCATGATATCTAAGAGTAGCCATGGATAGGAAGATAATGGAGATCATAATCTGCCAATCCTTCAAACTGTCTTACTGATAATTTGTTTCAGTCAGCATCATGTTACGACCCAATAAATGGTAACAGTGGAAGAACTAGCTTTTGTTTGGGGGGAAATTGTGCAATATTCTGAATGTGACCCAAAATGGGAAAAAGTTCTATTAGATAGAATGAATAGATAGAAAGAAATAAAACAAGAGAGTAAGAGAAAGTCATTGACCCATCTGGATACCCAAGAACTGAGAAGAGTATTGCTTAGAAATACATGGTTTTGATGAGTATCTGCTTTAGATACATGGTTTAAACATGTCTATTCATACACACCTATAGAGAAGGACTACGTTGAAAAACATGATTGATATGATTGTTTCTGGTAAAAGATACATGTGCAATGATCAGTTCTTGACATGGGATAAGCCATTATTTGGTAGGGCCATGAAAAAAAATAACATGGATGGAAAGGAAATATGTTAAGAGAAACAAGAGTAAAATGACTGCCAACAGAGAAAGTAGGAATCCTGAATGGAAAAGTGTCAGAAAATAGAGAATCCTCCCAATAGATTGAATGCAAAATTAATGTAAGGAAAAACAACATGGAAGCTCTTTTGAAACAAAGTGGTCAGAAGTGTAGCATGTACTGCGGTAAGCAGACAAAACCACGTCATCAATTGAGAACCTGAATGATTTGCACCAAATATTAGGCTACATGAAGCAATAAAAATATGGACATGAAAATGAATCAGTGGTATATTAAATCATTTTCTTAATCCATTCTGTGCATTAGCATTATTAAATATTAAGTAAGAATTAGACTCATCACTTTCAGGATTACCAAAATGACTGTTCATTTTCCCCCAATAAATATAGCGATGATTTGGGGAATATTTCTTAGAATGATGTGTTTTATTAATAATTTTATTCCAGTTGTACATCATGACTGTTCAATGTTTTTTTTTCCAATAAATATAGCAATGATTTGGGGAGTATTTCTTAAAACGACATATTTTATTAATCATTTTATATATCATTTCAAACGTATCAAACATTCAGAGTTATGCTTATCCAGGCAACATACCTGACTTTACTCCCCATGATTTTGCAGTGGAAGTCACAGCAATAATTAGGTTACGCAAAGCATTTCCTCTGCTATTCATTTTCTTAAGATCAGGTGCTTTTGCATTCCATTCATCTTCCAAATCCTAAGGAATGAACAATTATTTTCAATAGTAACTACAATTATCATTTGGAGAGAACATATCTACACTTGAAAGGACTTAACATGACTGGATATGCTTTTCTCATATCTTGTTTTATCCATTATGATGTACAATCTATACTCAGAATTAACCTTAAAAATATCAGAACTCAAATTTCTTTTGAAATTCTGCAGCGTTTATTAACTACTGGAAGTTTATTAGCTACACTGGAAGCTGATGAGCAAAGGAGAAATGGCAGGGACATACATTACACCTTGTCTTCCTTGCCTCTTACAGCACAGAAGTGTTTAGAACAATATTCATTATTTCCCAGGAGAAGATGTAGAAGGTCATATGTTATTTCAGGTTTGAAACCACACAAATTTTCCATTTTATATATGCTCCCATTGCACAAACAAACTTTTGTACACAGCGAGTGGCTCTCTCCTTTATAATGCATAGGAAAATCCTTGGACACACTACACAGGTTTAATCCATTCTGGCCTGAATTAAATGAGTGATACCGCACAACCAATAGTGTTTGCAACCACTTCAGTTCAGAGACCATTGTTTAATTAATGGACATAAAAATCCTTTGTCCAGAGGTACTACCTGTAAAGACAAACACAGTTTATACCTTGGTGCTTTGCAAATATTTCTTTAAGCTCTCAGTATTTAAAGAGGGCTGTATATGGGGAATTCTTTCTGTCGTTTCGTCTATCCATTTCTTCAGAGACTCAACATAACACCTGAATGCATCAATTTGTTGTTGGCAAGAGGACACATCCTTCTCTCTATAAAATTAAAAACAGAAAGAGTGAATTGGGAAAGTTGGGGCCTCCCTGACCTCGGAATTAAATATGCAGTACCTTTCTAAGTTAAACCAGTTGTAAAAGCTGTATTCAGACTGCCAATATATATTGAAATAGTTGGATAAAGTTAACAAACAGCTGGGACAAAAAAAAAACCCTCCTTGAGCATCTGTAGACATAGAGACTGGCAAAAGATTCTACAGATATCCAGATCTTAAGCCCTTAAAAATGATTACCATCACTTTGAATTACATATGGAAGAAAACTGGCAACTAGTGTAACTGTCACACCAAAGATGTAACACAGGCATATCACATTGTTGCATCAGTAACTATTGAAATGCTGCATTCTGGACCATTTGCAGCTTCTACGTAATATTCACAGGCAACACCCCCCTCCCCACCAAGTTCACTGCAGTAATCCAAATAGGATGAGACGCAGGCATAATTCAATAGATGACCATAGAGGACCATCACAGTGTTATCCTCTCCCCAAGAGAAGCATTCACGATTGTGTGAATCCATCCTCCTGTTAACTTTCCAAAGCTATTACCAATCAGGAAAGGCAGAAAAACCAAAGTACAGGGGACAGAAGTGAAGTTATATAGAAGTATGCCCACTTAAGACCCACAGGCTCAAATTCTTACTAGAAACTAAGTCGCCTGTCCAGCTAGCCTCCAACTTAGAGCAACCCAGTGTTACTGCAATACAAAAGTACTAGTCAGCATTAAATATAATTTTATCTCTCATTTATGAAACATGCCATTCGTTATATGAACAACCTGCCTCCAGAAGCTGTGAATGCTCCAACACTGGAAGTTTTTAAGAAGAGACTGGACAGCCATTTGCCTGAAATGGTATAGGATTTTCTGCCTGAGCAGGGGGTTAGACTAGATGATCTCCAAGGTCCCTTCCAACTTTTTTTATTATTATTATCTAAATTATTGTCAAAAGGCTCTCAAATAAAGTCATGATAATTGTAATATATTAATCATTAATCCACAAAAAAAAAATCAGTAACTTTTTGACAGCCTTGCTGTTGTCATCTCATCATTATCTTTCATCTCCATTCTAAAATTCAGTCACTATACTCACTTTTCTTGTATCATCTCTTCCATTTCCCTGAATTTCTTTGACAAGACATTTACTTTTTCTAACACTAATGACTTGTCTCCTGGTAGAGCATGAGGAGAAAGTTCTTCAATGAGGTGTTGCAAAACTTCGAGATCTTTCTTCTGCTCCATCAATTCTGTGTTGGTTTCCTATAAAGTGAAGAAAGAAAGTAACTGCTTTATACCTGACTGGATAACCCTAAGATTCAACATTTAGTCCTTGAACTTAACAGCTTCCATTATCATTTTAGAGTGGTATTCAGTGAAGGCCAGAACAGCACTTCACAGGATGAAAAATACACTGTACCTGCACATAAAGGGACATTTCAGCAACGTCCTTTCCTGGAATATCAGCCTCATTGAGGGCTTGAGCTTTCTTGTCAAAGAATGACTGAAGTTTGTCAGACAGACATTCAAACAGCTCTACTCTGGTCTTCAGTTTTTCCATGTCTTCTAGTTTTTTCTTTTGTTTATTATGAGCTTCGCAAAACCTTTGGGAAAGCTCATTCATTTTAGCTTCTAAGGAAGATGCAGTTGAGGGATCTGCAGTTTCCATGAATTTCTTCATTTTTTCTTTCATGGCGTTTAGGCTGCTCTGGCGGCCTACAATGTCTTGTTCTAGTGCCTGAAATAAAATTGTTTCAGAAAATGTCCAAGATAATGTGTGTGCATATCTATTATGCATGAAATGTGATTGCCAGCACAAATGAGTAATTGACTTCTAAAGTCAGCTACTTCAATAGTTCAGTACACAGTTAGGTGTAAGAAAGACACTAGTTACTTAAGGACATTGGTAAAGTATATCTTTGGTTTTGTTCATCAACTGATACCTCCCATATGGAATTGATGTTAGTATATTCAGACTAAAGGATTTGCATAGAAACATCACACTTTGGGACATTTAGTCGTCAGCTTACCAGAATATTATCAAAACATACCGGTATATGTACTATGGACCCTAAAGAAAAGTAACTGGGTGGCCTCACATAATAACTATAGTTTCCCCGAAAAATAGCTTGTTTAATAAACCACTTTGTCCTAGTTCACTAGGCTAAATCATAAAACATGACTAATCATCTGCAATTACTGGAATCACAAATCACACAAAGACAAAATCAAGCAAACTGTACTATGGCTTGGTACTGGCCACTGTTTTGAAGCAGAGTTTTATTCTTCTTTGATTCTTTCCATGCTATTCAAATCATTCTCTTCTCTTACAATTTTCTCCTTATTAGAGAAAGAATAGGTTCTATTAAAGTTCTACGTACCATATTTTTGCTAATGACATCTTCAATAGCAGCAGAGTTCAAAGGCACTTGGCCATGTACCTCGAGATTCTTCTCAACACCATTCATCCAATCTAGCATTTCATCTAATCCATCCTGAACGCTTAATGAACGAGTCAAAGTTATTTGGAGCTTTTCATTACGATCGTTCACTGCTTTAGATAATTGGTTATACTTATCTACAATAGTGTCTGAAAAGAAAAAAAAAGTCTGTTGGATTGGGGCAGTAGATAAATCTTTTGTTTATTTATATATTTATACACACACACACACACACATACACAGAGTTCATGGTGATGAACCTTATAATAGAAGGGACTATCTTCTATAGCAGGAGTCCCAACCTCCAGTCCGTGGACCGGTACTGGGCCGCGGCATGCCAGCAACCGGTCCACACAAACAAGCAAAGCCCCATCCGTGGGATGCAGGCAGCACACAAAACCACGCACTCTCCGGTCCGTGGAAAAACCTTTCTCCACGGAACCGGTCCCTGGTGCCCAAAAGGTTGGGGACCTCTGTTCTATAGAATTATATCCAACAATCCATCTTCTGTAAAATTCTATTAAATGATCCTGCAGAACTTTAAAAGGAAATTTGCCAGTCTGAATGTGACTTCTAAATGTCCCTTAGTAATAAGATCAGTCTATAGAAGTCTTCAAGAAGAAATCTGTATGTGAACTTTGTTTACCGTAGTCAGAATACAACCTGAAAATTGAAATGGCTTATCATGTAAGTTACCATTTCCATGCCACAGCATAGATGCTGTACTATTTCTGAGATCTACAGTACAGGATCATATCTTGCATTTATCTCCACAATCAGGATTTTGAGTGTCGCTTTTGTTTTTCCAGATTTCTCTTCATAAGGGGTTCAGAAGCATAAGATATTCAGCTAAACTCATTTGTCAGTTAAAAAAAGGGATTAAACTGCTTTTCTTTTTCAACTATTTGTTTTTCTTTTTAGTTTTTAAAAGATTCATCTAAGTTAAATGAAAATTCTTTTCTCCCTTATTTATTCACCCACAATAATTGGTTTTCCTATATTCATTTTTTCCATTTATGTCTAGGAAACTGGTAAAATACAAGACAATGTCCTGGGAGACATTCATAATATGGATTATGAATTCATAATAGGGATATTATGAATATTACGAATCCATGGATTCATAATATGAAATATATGCACATTAGCCAACTTTGACAATACGTTTCCAGGGGTTTGAGAACATTTGATTCATTCTATTTCAGATCTATGTCTAGTGTACCTGAAATTTGTGGATAACGCTGGTGGGTCCATCCTGTTAAAACACTACCTAATTGTAGCAATTCTAAGGAACCAGTGCTAAGGTGAAAAGACTATAATTTTAAAAAATAGGATTTCACCAAATGTTTTTGAATCTTTCTTGAAGATCATTACTGTAAGTCTCTCTAAATTTACCTTACATTCTCACAATAAAGATTGGTAGATAAAAATGGGCTTTTATGAATTACATCTCCCGATATGCAATATTATTTTTTCTATGAAATTACAGACCTGTCTTTTGCACACTTTTATGCAGCATAAATAAGCATGGGTAATAAAATAACAGACATAAAAAGATTAGATGGCTAAATAGGCATATAGAAATTGATCAGCATTAAGCATTGCAAGGCAAAAATAAAAAAAAATAGCAATATATGTTAACTAGAAACTATGTTAAACAGATTTCACATAATCCAGGATTAAAATCAAGGAAGTTAAGCCTTAAGTTAGCATACCCAGTTTTCTCTTATATCTTTAGGTCTTTATATAAGTTCCAGTAATCCGTAAAATTTGTTTGTTAGACCAGACCAGTTATAATTTTTAAAGAAATGCAAAAACTTCAAATATCACCTACTCTAGATTCTAGGGTTTAATTTACTGAAATAACGGGATCAGCCCTAGATCTAAATTTAATTTAACCAGTTATTAACCACACATTTCTTGGTAACAGTCTCTCTAACCTGCCTCCAGAAGTGGTGAATGCTCCAACACTGGAAGTTTTAAAGAAGAGACTGGACAGCCATTTGTCCGAAATGGTATAGAGTTTCCTGCCTGAGCAGGGGGTTGGATTAGATGACCTCCAAGGTCCCTTCCAACATCATCATCATCATCATCATCATCATTATTATATCAATATACATATTAAATTAAGTCACTGAAATTCGTAATTCTCTAATTGAATTCAGGTATGTCCAGCTTATAATGCTTGAGTGCACTATGAATGCACTTCTCCAATTCTTTTCTGCTTAAAATATGAAGGAAAATTCTACATAGGGCTGGCTAGTTTTCATGTTCACTAGGCATATGCAGAAGTTCTGGAAATCTGAAAAATTTGTTGTTTGGTAAACAGCTTTTATCTTGCTAAATTCTCTATTTTTTTCTTGCAGATGTCTTACATCTATTTAAAAGATATGACTTGTATTATATAGCCAAGGATACATTTTGATGTAGAGCAGATGCTCTTTCATAATGTCATAAATAAATTGGAAGGTCATTGTAACCTTCATGTAATTTACTCTTGTATAGTCTCTGTCCTCCATCTCAGCCCCCGCAGTCCATTTGCACTTCAAAACCGGTTTATACATACACACAAAAGTCAGAACGTTAGCACGAATCAGCGTTTAAAAATGATCTGCTACAATCAGATCTGGTTCAAAAACATTATTGCACAACTGAGCCAAAGTTAAGCACTATTAAATCCTATGACTTTATATTAAACAATGGCTCTCCCTCCCTCTAAATTTAAGTAAAAGCTGGATAATTATTTGCTTTCTGTAGATTGTATGCATCAAATGTGAGGAGCTGGATCCGAAATTTGGCTCAGAATTAAAGAACAAAGGTAGAAACAGATGAGTCAAGGAAGGAAAAAAGAGGGAGTCACAAAGTCAACCAGAGCAGATATGTCCAAATGTGAGCAATGGAAGAAGAAAACAGAAGAGACGGTGACTCATCTTACCCAGTGTATGCTGGATTTCATCTTTGTCCGGCAATAATTCTCCTCTCGTGTCAAAAAGCACTTCAGCTGCTTTTTTCAATTTCTCTACTGCAACCTGTTGACTAGATACTTGTCCCTGAAGCACCTATAAAATTATACCAATTAAATTATGTTAGTTGCTTTTTAAAAAGAATTTAAAAGAGCAATGAGATTTACTGGGAGATGTAAGTGCTAGTAACAATCATACTGGTGACTATTTACAACTTATTCTGCTTCTTAATTTCCAAGAGCATCTTTTTTAGTCATTCTGGGTGTCACGTTCAACACAACATGAATTCTTGGTCTGGTGCAGCACAAAAACTGAATTTTAATTTTGAGCAAGCAGTGTACTATGTAGCCTGTTGCTGATTGTACTCTTATTCAATTCCATGAGGTTAGAAGAAACCTCTCCTGGCATATTTTGTCCTCTGTGACATATTTGTCTCTTTCCTTACCCGGGCTTTTGACAGAGTCATCTCCAACCGTGAATGAGGAGCTGAATATCTGTGATACAAATTTTCAGTTTAATAATAGACGCATTTTGTTCATTATAAACAGTATTATAATGAGAGGGCAACTAGAGTGTCCAGCACTTCACCAACATCAACCTTAATTGTCAACCAGCACATATTTTATACTTCATCTTAACATCATGTCAACACACTCTTCTTCATTGGGAAAAATATTTATTATTTTAAAACTACAGCCTGCTATGAGAGATGTCACTTGGAACACAAAAGGGACAGGCTGCAAGAGAACAGCTCTCTTGCTCGTCTTTCTCTGAACATTTTGCTTTATGCCATGTGCATAAAACATTTAGCTTTATCTAAGCTGCATTCTTGTTTTATTTCTTTGGGTTGTCCCATAGCTGTGCCTTAATTTATTATTTTGCAATTTTCAGTTTCAGTAATGTATTGACTTTATTGTATTAAGACGTAATTATTTTTCATTATTGCAACAATAATCCCTTTTCCCATGAGGGTTGGGGCAGGTGTTGCTTTGCTTTTTAAGGAAATCCTTGGAGAATACTAGAAACAAAGCTAGGACCTTGGGGAATGAAGAGTATTTTGGACACTTAATCTTGGTAAAAGGATTATCCTATTCATGCAGCCAAGGTCACTGTCTTGGTCACTGTCTCGCGGGATTACTAAGTAGTTTTATCAGCTGCAAAAAGTAGCTTTGGCTTAAATGAGACTTTTTTTAAAGCATGTATTTATTTATTAAATCAATTTGCTTTTGAACTCACATCACAAGTATAACTGTGGGAGGCTAACGATGCACATTGTGAGCTGCCCAGAGTTAAGATGGGCAGCCAATAAATTTGATCAATTGACAAACAAACAAACGAGCAAAATTCCAAAAGCAACAAACGGTAGGATAAAAATTGTAGGCTGGTGATATCAAAACCAATGAACATTCAACAGCAATTGTAATCTCCCAGTCCATCTAACCTCCGAGCCCTCTGCCTGGACCACATTCAGCACTTGCCCAAAGTTCAATCGCTCATTCAGCAACCATTCAAAGTTAACACAGCACTGAACGGATGGTCCTTATGACTGGTCCTCCTACTTATATCAGTCGCAGCATCCCTGTGGTCATATGATCACCATTTGTGATGTTCTTTGCCAGCTTTCTACGAGCAAAGTCATTGGGGAAGCCGGCAGGAGGTTGCAAATGGCGACCATGTCTTGTCCTTGCTTAACGATCTGTGGTGATTTGCCTAGTGAGGGCATTAGGAAGCGGCAGAATTTCCATCACTAAGCGGCACAGCCATTTGACATCATGCTTCACAACCACGTCATTTAGTGATGGAAATTCTGGTCCCAATTACCACTGTTAAGTGAGGACTACCTTTAAAAGATGCTCACTACCTCTTTTATGGAATTTAACCCAAACTTATTTTTAATACACTGGAAATTTCTGAATTAATGCGGTTCTCTTTTTCTTGATAGGCAGCAAGTCTGTAGTTTCTTTCAAAACGATTCCAAAGACACTCTTCAGAAGACACACAGGCAGCACCTTTCTAATATTAGGTAAAGCACCACAACATTTTCAAGCTTTTTAAAAAAGCAAGTAAACGTGTTGTTCCTTTAAGAGTCATTTTAACTTGAAAAAGTGAAAAAAAATTCCAAAGCCTACCCAACCTTTGATCAGCAGTTTTATTTTAACTCAAGAAAGTATTTTGTGCGTACTTTCCCTAATATCACTTTCTTACACGTTTTGAAAAAGTTGAGGTATTGAAAGGTATTTGTATTCAGGCTTTTTTTTTTTTAACAACCCTGTAATTCCTTGCATTGGGGTGAAGTTGGGGCGATTGAACGGAGCTCGAGAGTTTACTGGCTGGATGCCCTTCCTGACACCCACATGGAGTTCACAGCAGACAATTACTCATTGCGCCCAGAGAGAAAAATATCTGCCGCTACCTAGGATTGACCTCACAGCCTCCTGACTGTGAGGCAAGAGCTCCACCTTTAGGCCACCATGCCACTAATTCAAGTTATCATACAGTTTCAGGAAAATCTGCATTGGGCAAATTGCATTAAAATATGGAGGGTTTTCCTTTCTTTCCTTTGTAATCTGCCCTTGCCTTAATGTCTTTAACCTAGCACAAGATTTACCTTGGTTTCTTCTAGCTGCCTTTGGAGATTTCTTGGATCCCCAGCAATTGCTTCAGATAGTTGCTTATTCACAGCTTCTTCACAGTCCTGGAGTCCAGACAGAAGTCCAGATGCAGCATCTTTGTAATTCTGGTATTTATCTACCAGGTCTTTGAGATTATTTCCAAAGATACTACACTAGAAGGAGGTAGGATAGAAAACAACATTTAAAAAGAGAAATGCTTTTTTAAAATTATATTTGTAGTTATACCCTTGCAATTTGCCATAGGCATTCATTCCATACTGATTTTTGTCAGAAACTGTTACAACAGTGGATAAAACTTAATTGTACTTAATTTTGCTATATGGTCTTTTCACGTTCTGTTGTAATAAATCAACATGTGGACCTAAACCTAAACATGTGGTAAGATAGATGGGAACAAACTAGGAAATCAAGTCAAGAAAGTATTTGTGGCCGTTTCATCAAGAAATACAAAAATCCAATGACAAATTATTTATATTTTTAATCTTATTACAGTCCCAGTGACTGCATTCACACAATATAATTAGCACATCAATAAATTTGATATCTATATTTTAAAAAAAACACATTTTTTAAATAAGAGTTAAAGGACCAGATGACTAGATGTATTAAATGGAATATTGAAAGATTAAACATATTTTTAATTATGGTTAAAAAGAATAAGAAATCTTGGAAACAAATGTATATTAGCTTAGGAGGGATATATATTTTAAGTAGTATGTTATTGTTTTATGTTTCTTTACTCTTGCTCTCCTTTCTTTTTTTTTACTGTTTTATCTATTCCTTAAGAAATGTAAAAGTGCTGAGATGGTTCATATGGAAAAAATAGACTTAATTTTTTTTAAAAAATTGAGAAAATCTTAATCAGTAAGAATACTTTGAATTTTGTGGGAGAAACAAATTTAAATAAGGACTGTAACAGGATCTATGATGAGGCAACCAGAATGATTGGATAGAAAAGAAATATTATATTGATGTGATTATTATTTTTAAGAATATTGGAAAAAATATATATTTAATTTAATCAAAACAATAAGAATTGTATTAACCCAATGTTTGCAAAAGAGGACATTTTGGGGAAAAGAGGAAATCAACTAAAACTATTATGTGGATTATGGATTATAGAAATCAATTGTTAGTGATTGTTTTACAAATGTAAAGCCTGACAACACACTGTTCACCAATTATTAAGTGATCTATGTTTAAAAAAATCAATAAAATATATTACAAAAAAAATTGATGTCTATATTTCCACAAAATGCTACTGATTTTATACTATTAACGTTTTCTACAATACTGTAGAAGTTTCCTCTTATTCACTACTTTATCAGCTTAGCAGGAAATTGTTTTTGAAAATACTGACATATACCATTTTCTTTCAATGAAGATAAAGGTAATAGTTTGAGGAAAGGGTGATACTTCCCTTTGTGCTCATTGGAAGAATCTGCATTGGAAGAATCCAAGTTTTAGAAGTTTTCTCATCATTTTTTTCCCTCTTCTGACTACTGAGCAATTGTTTTATTAATACACTTAGCGCCATCTAGTGGCTAAATGCCAAACTATATAAATGGTAAAAAATTGACTATGTAGATTGTAGCAAAGTAATTAACACTGAACTTTGTATGCACTAGAAGAATTTATTGTTTAGAAGTGTGTGTTTAATAAATGCATTGTCTTAACGCACAACTGTTTGGCCTCAAAGCTGCCTAGCAGAATTTTAGCTCAGGCTAAAACAGTTGATTCACCTACACTGATAGGTGAAGGCCAAACTATAAAGAAGTTCATAGATTAAAACATGCTCTTTGAATTATACCCAGAAACCTCGTGGAAAACAATCAAGAAAGCACAGGTAATAATGTGCACCTGGTGTGGAATTGGTACCTCAATCATCAGGAAAAAAATCATTCATGCAGATTTATGTATATATTTCCCATCAATTTTTAGCCTCGTTTTCAGAAATGTCACTAGGTCTTCTTCACTGGCTGTATTCAGGAAACACTGCGCTCACTACAATACAGGCAGTCCTTGACGTAGGTCCATTTGATTAGCCATCATTCAAAATTGCCAGAGCCCTGAAAAAGCTGCTTAGAACCATTGCCACATTGTCACGGTCACATGATCAAAATTGGGGCACTTGGCAACTGGTATGCATTTACGATGGTTGTAGCTTCCTGGGGTCACGATTGCCATCGGAGACTTTCCCAGCCAACCTCTGACAAGGAAAATCAATGGGAGAATCTGGATTTGCTTAATGATCATGTGCTCCACTTAATGGCCACAGTGAATTGCTTAAGTGGCCAAAAACGTGACAAAATCAGGCACAACTCATTTAATGACCACCTTGCTCAGCAACAGAAGTTCCAGTACCAACTCAGCCCAATCTGATTTGGAGGGATTAAAAAACATGGGGAGAACCAGACTTGGAAAACTGTGAAGCAAGGCGGGATATAATGCAATAAATTAGAAAATCCCATGCACATACAATTCAATTTACCTTAGAGTAGAGGGTTTTGAAGCGACTAGTTGCTCTATCCAGCTTATCCTGTACTTCCATGTAAGTCGATGAGGTATCCATGCCTTCTTTCTCGTATCTGACACTTTCTGTTTTGTTGCAGGATTTAGCAGCCTCCAATACTCTCTGTCCAGCAATGGTGATAAACCTCAAATCCCCTTTGTGAGAAATGACATCTTCAGAAAAACTTTTCTGCCTTTGCAGTTTGATGCTAATGCCGCCGAAGTCAGAGGCTCCAATCTCCAGGTTCTCAAGCTCTTGCTCTGCCAGCTGCAGCCAACTTTCAAATTCTGAGTAATCTGCGTCAAATTTCTCAAGCTCCTCCTGTAGCGAGCGGGTTAACTTCAGTTTCTGTTCGGATTCAGCCAATGCAGTGTCGTACTGCACCTTCAGCTCCTTTAAATTCCGTTGGATTTTTTCTTTTTCCTCTGGTGAAAGGTGATGTCCTTGCTTCTCAAGCAGAGCCTGGGCGGATTGTGTTGCTACGATGACGGCTTGTTGCTGTGAGATAATTTTTTCATGTTGCGCCTGGGGAGGAACCCAGAGTGCGTGGAATTAGACTTTTGCTCCACAGCAGGACACCATGTTTAGTAAATTTCTATTCATAGAATATTGAAAATCACTTAGAACCAACAACTGATTCTTTACTACCGGTATATGCTACCACTAATCTCATTTAATCTTCCACTGCCAAAATGATCACATGCAAACATGTTAAAACTTATTCAAAAGGTTCCAGTTGAGTTCATGTCAAAATATGTATTTTTTTTAAAAAAAATTGATTTTTGTAATCCTTATAAGTAACTCAAGGCAGCAAATATACAGTATATAATACTCCTTCCTGCTATTTTCCTCACAGCAAGAAATCTGTGAAGTGAGTTGGGCTGAGAGAGAATGACTAGCCCAAGGACATCCAGCTGGCTTTTATACCTAATACAGGACTCCAACTCACAATCTCTAGCCTGGTACCTTAATCACTACACCAAACTGACTCATCATATACATTTCATCATGTATGCTTCTTGGGTGTAACATAGTACTTCTAATACTGAGGCCCTTGAAGAAATTCCCCTGCTGATTTATAGGGGCATTTAGGTTCTTTTGTATGTGTCCTGTTACTGTATTATGTTAAAAAGGATGACGAAGAGTTTTTTCCCCACTTTCCTCTGACTTTTCTTTTCTCCGAGTACCTTCAACTCCAAAGTAGAAATCAAAACCACCTCTTGGTTCCACTCTTGAATCTTGTGATATAATTTCCAATGAGAACTCTTTGAGCTTTGCAGTACACCAAGAAAAAAGGTAGCATTTCCAATAGCTCTGGAGATTTAGGGACTTAAAATGATCCCAGCAATAAGCTTTGATTCCACTAGACCAAGGGTGTCAAACTCGCAACGTCACGTGATGTGTCGTGACGTATCGCGACTTTTTATTCCATTGCCGGCAATAGGGTGGGTTCAGTTTCGTCATGACGCATCCGGCCCGTGGGCCGACAGTTTGACACCCCTGCACTAGACCTTGTTTTACATATTCTAGTCTCAGTTTTAAGCACAGTCCAGAATGTGTATTCGTTTTGCTCCATCCATACCTCCTTCTCCCACCCCCAGGACAAGAATGAAATGCTTGCAATTACTAATAAGTGTAAACATTACCTTAGCTTTCTGGTATTGCATGTTGAGATTATCATCCGACAGTGTAGGTCGTCCATCTACAAGAGTTTCACTCTGTTCTTGGATTTCTAGCAAGTTGCCATTTACTTCATCTTCCCCTCCAATCAAATCCTCTCCATCTCCTTCATGAAAATCAATGCCATTCTGTTTGATTGTTGGCTTGCATTCTGTACCTCTATGGTCAGCATCCTTGTCTACATTTGACAGCCAAACCAGAAGATTTTCTACCACATTTTTGCTCTCTTCAAGTTGTTGTCTAGCTGCAACCTGAACAATTGAAGTTCAAACCATCAATAGCTTGCTCAGAAATATTCATGGTAGAGATACAAAAATGTCCCCAATCTATTATAGTAATGCAAATTTTGGTTGAAAACGAAAGAACTTTCTGGATACCAAAACAGTAAGTCTAAAAACAAATGTGAAAACAAAGACAATCCTTGCTTAAAAATAATAATAATCCTGTGCACTGATTTTATGCTTGCTTTCATTCCTTAAAATATTGCCAGATTACTTGGATACCACAGCAACAGCCAGGTTATTTGGATAACAACAGCAATAGCAATAGAAAGCAGTCGTCCTCACTTAACAATGGTAATTGGGACTGGAATTTCCAACACTGCTGCATAACCAAGGTGCTTAGTGGCAGCAGTTCTGGTACTTTCAGTTGCTGTCATGCAGCAAATTCTGTGCCATCATTAGGTGCAATGCCAATGTGTTCACCATTTGCAACCTCCTGCCAGCCTCCCCATCGACTTTGCTTGTCTGATGCCAGCAGTGAAGGTCTCACAATGGTGATCATGTGACTATGGCAGTGGTGGCGAACCTATGGCACAGGTGCCACAGGCGGCACTCAGAGCCCTCTCTGTGGGCACGCGTGCCGTCGCCCCAGTCCTAGGCCTTCAGCTGGGTTTTATAAAACCTTTTCGCTTTAGGCCTCCGCCACCGTGTGCAAAAAAAAAAAAAAGGTTCAATCAATTTCAACTTCTCACGGGGAAAAAAAAGATCTTGCAAAGTTGGAATTGATTGATTGAACTTTTTAGTCCCACCCAGTCTGCCGTTACCACCGCGGCCACGCCCAGCCAATGGGCCATACCCACCCGGCAGCTGACAATGCATAAATGGGTTTTGGGTTGCAGTTTGGGAACTCGGTCTCTAAAAGGTTCGCCATCACTGGACTATGGGATATTGCAATGTTTTAATTGCAAGCAGGTTGCCGAGCATCTGGTTCGCAATCATGTACTGATCATGTACTGATGTTGCCGAAGTCTTAAGTATCACTTGTTCAGCACCATCATAAATTCAACTAGTGAGCAAGTGGTTGTTAAGAGAGCATCATTTGTTTTTAGGAGCATTTGGTTACTTGTAAATACCCATGGAATGTTAATTGCTTTATCCCATTCTTAGAAAAATCAAGACAATCACTGGAAAGTTATTATGTTTAGAAAAGCCCCTACTCTAAGGACGGGTGGTGGAACTACACCGCTTCTAAGCTTTCTGGAATGGTTTGGGATTTCTTTTTAAACTGTAGTTTGATGAATATATTTATAAATGGATATGTTTATAAATCTAGGTATGTTTGATGAATAAATGAAAACATATGCATACGTGAATGAATGATGATGATCAACTCTTTCAGTTGTCAAATGATTTTTTTGAAATCTCTCAATCATATCAGCAAGTACACACCAGGGAAAATTATGAAAATAAATCATTTTGAAAGGAAAAGTAAATATTTGCCAAAGAACCTTTTCTGTTTCTTGTTTAATAGCGGTTGTCACAGCTTTATCCAGCTCTTTTCTGGATTCCTCTGCCTTCTGGCTTAGCAGCAAACACTTGGTCTTCGCTTCATTCAGTTTCCTCTCAAGAGCAGTCTTGTCTTCCAACGGCAGCTTTTCCCCATTCTCTTTCAAGAACATTTCTGTATCTTTCACAATTTCTGCCAAGGCCTGTGTATTTGCTTGCATATTTTTCTGTAATTCCTTGAAGAATGGCAACAGTAATACAAATCAGGAAACCATTATTTAACCACAGGACAACTCTATTCCATTTCCTTCCCTTTTTCTCGAATTTTGGAAACATTTTGGGAGATTTATTGGGGAAAATAGAAACTTTAAACCTTTTGGAAGATTAAAGGCACCTGTTTTAACTCCTAAATCCCTGACTTTCTCAGTACAGACTGTTTGTTTCAATGAGAATCTGCTGAATAATGCATCAATTTGGGGCTTATGTCACAGGTTTAGCAATAATCCATGGTTTGCACTCACAACGTCTTGGTTTTCCCAATAAGCTAAAACCAGGGCTTTTTTTCTCGGAGAAAAGGTGGTGGAACTCAAACCTGGCCACGCCCTCATCAAACCCTAGGACCGCCCCTTTAGAGAACAGGAATGCAAGTAAAATTTGGGAGGGGCTATTTCCGGTGTGGGAGGGGCTATTTCCGGTGTGGGAGGGGCTATTTCCGGTGCGGCCGGCCCGGAAAAAGGTGCCGGAACGCGGTTCCGCCGCGTTCCGGCTGAAAAAAAGCCCTGGCTAAAACCATGGTTAAACATGAGAAGTGATTCCACTCAGTGCAAACTGACCCTTGGTGAAATCCAAACTGTTTAGTGTGTTGTTGATACGCAATAATTTACCTGTTGCCTGGTTTGGTATTGCTGTAATTCAGTCTTGCTATCTTCAATCACAAGGGCCTCTTTGTGGCCGATGATCTGATTTTCTGTCTGTGTGAGTAGATCGCATATATCCTGTAATTTTTCTTGGAATTCCTCATGCTGATCCATCAAATCCTGTTTTGGAATAAGAACAAAGCTGCATAAAGGCACACAAAAGTTGTTGTGTAAGTTAATTTTCAAGCAAACACGTTGCAAAGCTTTCATTAGAAATTGTTTCTGAAAGTATGCTGTAAACATGATAGCAGTTGCACACAGTTTAAAGAAATGGAATATAAAAGGTATGGATAAACCTCACAAATGCTGTAAGTAAAGAGACCAGTTTGAGATGGAATCGCCCAGCAGAAGTCTGGCCATGCATTAGGCGTGTGAAAATCCAAATTTCTGTCTTGTTCAAAATCTGTAACACACAAGCATTAATTCTAAAACAAGGATGTCAAAACCAATGTTAGTTGAAAACTATGTGTTAGATAGTTGGTACATGTCAATGTTATCAGCACTGAGATTATGTATGTATTTTAAACAATACAGAAGCACACGTGCAATAAGATTCATTGGCTCACTTATCCCATCATCCCATTCTATGTATTTTTTTTATCTGTGTTATTTTAATAAAGTATTAGCCTTTCTAATATGAAGACTTCCACTCCCGGCCCTTAAGCAATATCTCTTGAATCTAGTTGGAGTTATTGCCTTTTCTATTAGCTCCATTCTGAACAAGTCTTCTGACCAAAGTCTTTATTTTTCATATACTAGTTGATGGAATCTCTAGGTAGGCATCTTTGGATATAAAACATGATCCCAACAACATATTATTTCACCCATGAAAGACCATGGAAATTACTAAGCTACACAATGGTTTTCCCACATACAAAGAAACTGATGGGTTTGGCTGTACTTGACAGGAAGGAGTAGGATTGAATCACCAAACTCCCCTTTTTTCTACACACTTAAACCTTCATTCCAACTTAGAACTCACCCTTTCTGTATTACGGTTGCTTTTTAAGTTTCATTTTTAAGGGGAAAAAAATCTTAACTGAAAGGTTACTTCCTACTACTTTTGGAAGCCAAAATGTTCTGACATTGTAAAAATCGGGGCTTTTTTTGTCATAGAACGCCCAGAACTGAGTTCCGGCACCTTTTTTGGATGGAACTCTGTAGGGTAAAGGCGGGTTGTATGACGTGTGTGAGTTCTGGTAAAAATTATTATTATGAAGGGGTAAATGATCATTAAACTAACTGTTGATAATGCCTCTCTAGAATCTTGAAGGATAAACACAGTTGTTCAATAGCTTCAGAGTTCAGGTGGCACCTTGCTGCTTTTTCTATCTAGTAATATAGCAAGCACAAGGCCAGGGAGAAAAGCAAACCTGCTGATCAATAAGAACTTGAGCTGTTTGTAAGAGAGATTCAAAATGATCCACTTGAGATCTTATTTTTTCTTGCATTTCCTGGAAGTGTCGTTGTGTAGAATTTAATAGCCTCAACAGTTGTTTGCTTTGATTTGGGGACAGATCTTGGGCATGTTCAGAAATGAAGAACTGAATATCAAATGCTGTAGATTCCAATTGCATTTTTCTACATCCAAGCTCTTTTTCTTGGTCCTGCAAATTAAGCAAAAAAAAAAAAAAAGCCAGATAATATTCTAAACAACATTATCAGGAATTAGAAAACCAGTATTGTTAAAAATGTTTCTGAACTTGTTTCAAATTTTATTTTGTTCATAAAGTTATCTAGAATAATTTATCCAAATCTACTGCTGCCCAGATGTGATAAATTACAACTCCTATCATCTTTAGGCAATACAGGCTATGTTTTATGATAATCAGGTTGTGGGTCCAATTCACCTGGAAGGTACCTGTTTGGAGAAGACTGATTAAACATTCTGGAATCAGAGTTATATAAGAAAAACAATTGGTATATCAGGAGCATTTATTGCCATAAAAATATTAAAGTTATAAAATTAGAATCATATTTCTTCTATTATCTGTTGACACTTACCATGGAGTCCAAAAACCTTGTGCAACTCTGGTGAAAACTGATACTTCAAATCTATTGTATTTATCTTTGATCTTAATATTCAATTTAAAGATTTTAGAATCATAGTAATGAAGTTATAGCTATGTTAAAGCTGTAGCTACTTTATTCTAAAAAGAAACATATGGAAAATATATGAGTAATAATTTATTAAATGATATCCTTAGTATTTGTAGAAGTGAACGTTTGGTCCTACAATGAATTGTATAAGTTACTTTCTACTCTGGAGCTTTACAGCTACTGTAATAATTTAGTGCAATTGTTGGTATGTCACCTACTGTATACAACATATGCAGAGTAACTGATTCAGGAAATTGCTAATCTGGATTATTGGTAAATGAGAGTGATTCCAAGTTAACATCATTTCCAATGTCTCATGACTGGGAGCAGAGGGAACTTGCTGCTTTTGTGCCTTAAGCTCCACCCTTTTTATGTGTGTTTGATGCCGCAACATAGGTACAAAAATAATGGGGCTTATATCACAATGGTCTAATGTTTTTTTTTTCTATCCATCCCCATCCTCCCCATAAAACATCACTCTCTGGAAATATATGTAATTATCATTAACTATCAATTGGTAAGTGTTTAGACTCACCTTGTGACGAGATGGCGGCAAATAAATTTAATAAATAATAGCAGATACTTGCCTTGGCTAACTGAAGCCTTTGCTTCACATCTTCCACATCACAAACATTCACCGTCTTCAAATTATTCATCGTTTCACTCTTTTCAACGATCCAATCTGTGAACTCTTGAAGACTAACTAAAAGTTCCTGATGCAACACAGCAAGCTTGCCCTAAAACAGTAATGGCGAACCTTTTAGAGACTGAGTGCCCAAACTGCAACCCAAAACCCACTTATGCATCGTCGGGTGCCTGGTGGGCGTGGCCCATTGGGTGGGCGTGGCTGCGGTGGTAACAGCAGACTGGGTGGGACTAAAAAGTTCAATCAATCAATTCCAACTTTGCAAGATCTTTTTTTCCCCGCGAGAAGTTGAAATTGACTGATTGATTGAACCTTTTTTTTTTGTACATGGCGGCGGAGGCCTAAAGCCAAAAGGTTTTATAAAAACCAGCTGAAGGCCTAGGACTGGGGCGACAGCGCGTGTGCCCACAGAGAGGGCTCTGAGTGCCGCCTCTGGCACCCATGCCATAGGTTCGCCACCACTGCCCTAATATATATATATATATATATATAAGTGTTTAAAACATATATTTTGCTAAGTTTTATCAGACTTAAAAAGAAACCAGAGCATTCTTAGATTATAGCAAGCCAAAGCAAAACAAAATTACTCTTACTCTGATCTGCAAAAGTCATTTTATGTTATCAATGCAGAAACTATCAGGCCTATCCTTCCAATGCATAACGTTCTTCCCTCTATACACAACCGAGCTTTTAAATAAATCTTTTTTTGATGTGAGAGGAATCAAGGGGATACAGGTTGGAGAGGATTGGAAGAAATAAAAAAGAGATGAAAGGGATAAAATACTGGTAGTCCTCGACTTACAACAGTTCACCTAGTGACCATTCAAAGTTACAAAGGCACTGAAAAAAGTGACTTATGGCCGTTTTTCACACTTATGACTATTGCAGCATCCTCATGGTAAGGTGACCAAAAATTCAGACACTTGGCAACTGACTCAGAGTTATGACGATTGTCATGTCCTGGGACCAGGTGATGACCTTTTGTGATCTTCTGACAAGCAAAGTCAATGGGGAAGCCAGATTCACTTAACAACCGTGTTACTAATTTAAGAGGTGCAGTAATTCACTTAAGAACTGTGGGAAGAAAGGTCGTAAAAATCTTGCCAAATTCATTTAACAACTGTCTTGCTCAGCAACAGAAATGTTGGGCTCAACTGTGGTCATAAGTTGAGGACTACCTGTACCTGAATTTAAAAGCAAGATAATATCAAATCATACATTCGTCATCAAATATTTCACATGGTTTTATTGTATTATATTTTAAATTGGGGATTATTTTAAGGTTATGTACCAGACCGTAACTTTGTATTGGTGTGAATTTTTTTTTTAAATGATCTATTCAAGTAAGCAAAATATGGAACATGAACCCACAATTTCAGAGTCTACAGCAAAGGCTATTTGCTTTGCTCGGTTTGAAGACATTTCACAGACCGCAGAGAATTCCTTCTCTAAGCATTTATAGCTTTCTTTTAGATCTTCCAGCTGCTGTGCAGGAACACCTCTGGACTGTAATTTCAGAAAGCCTTCTGCCAACTTCATATCTTTTTGCAAAGTGACAGCAAACCTAGCAAGTCCTGATTCAAATGCCTATATGTATAAAAAAATAAAGTATAATATAGTAGCACGAAATGAGAATAAAAACAGACGAATTCTACTTTTCATTCTATTAGTCAGAATGAATTATATTCTATCAGGTATTGCATATCAGAAAAAAGAATAATGAAATCGACTCCTGTGTAATATTACCACTACTCTTACTACAAATTGTAACTTTACATATTAACCTTTCTTTACATGCAAATGATATAGCGCATAAACACTGAATTCAAATAGGGGAGACCTGGATTGAAATCCTATCTCAGACATGTAAGTCTGGATCTTGTAAGCCATATACATTTGTTAAATAAATAAACATTTCTATACTAATCCTACTTTCTATGAAAATCAATAATTTACCTCTAATTGTTCAAGTTGTACTTTTAGAGCTTCCAAGTCATTACTGATGGGCTGCAGATCATCTAAGAGAAATTTCATATCTTGGACCATTATCAAGTGCCTTCTCAGGTTCTCCGTGTGCCAAGAAAAGGGCTGCAGAGCACTGGGTAACTGGAAGCATTATTGAACAACAGGTCATTTTAGCCAAACTATTTATAAAAGCAGTTCATCTGCATTTATTATTATTCACATTAAAACCAATTCTTAATAACTATACTTTAAAATAAGCCTGGAGGATCAAATTAAAATTTTTTACCAGTGATCCTACAATACCAATAACTAGAAAACATTTATGTTTCTTTACAGGGAATTTAAAGCAATTTCCCTACCGTTCAGACGTGTTTGATGAAATGGTACAGCCACTCAAAGAAACAAAACATAAATACAACAGTGTAAAAGTTGCTACTCACCATGCTCATTGCCACAGATCCTGGAAAAGATTCCCTCATTTCCAAGGCATGATCACAAAAGTATTCTCCTGAATGGTATTTTTCCTTAGACCGATTTGTTTCCAAAACAAGAGTGTTACTGCTCAGAGCTGGATTCTTTGAGCAGGCAATTGATTTTAATTCTGATGCATCTTTAGCTCCATCTGGGTTTGGAAATAATTGATCAAGCTGAGAAACTATTTTCACCTGATTCTTTTCAGTCTGGTCTTTGTCGCTGATGACTCCATGTTTGTCATTATTTTTATGATTAGAATTATCTTGCTTCAGTATATCAAGGAGGAGATCAGGACTGCTATTATCAAGCCAAACATCTGGGGGAGGATTGTGTTCATTTGCACTGATGCAAAATGGATTGACCAGAATGGCTGTTTCGGCAACAGAGTTTTCATCTTTGTTATCAGACTGATTCGACTGTCCCTGATGCATATGATCAACTGTTTTAAATACATTTTGCATTAAAGCCCTTGTGCCAGTATAACTTAAAGAGTTATCTTCCTGCTTGTAGTGAATGCAGAAATCTTCTATTCTGTTTTTAAGTATGTTTGGTAAGGTTTCATGCAATGTAGCAGGGACATTAGACAAGAGTATGTTCTGATCCTCTACTAGAGGAAAATCAGACAGATGTGCTCCTTTTTGTGATAATTGCACATTTTTCTTGGTGGCTTTTTGTAAGAAAGTAGAATTGTTATCTTCCTCTACCTCATCATTTCTTTCAGTACTGCGATTAACAAGTATTTCATGCATATTCTGTTTTGTACTAGGCCAGCTGTTACCCATAGTGCCTAAAGTATCAAAAAAGGAGCCCGCTGTTTGCAAACATTCCTTACAACCCATTCCAACCTTGTTAATTACGTCTTCAGCAGTTTTATCTTCCATAATATCAAAGCTCTCAGACTGGAGTTTTTCATGATACAATTTGGAATGTCCTTCTCTTTCTTTAGTGTCACTCATTTGGATAGGATCTGGTGTATCTGATGTCAGAATCTGGAAATTCGGTTCTTCGGAATGCCGTTTTGTTTGGGTTTTTACAGCTTCCATTCCATTCTCTTTATTGCCTCTTTCAAGTTCCACGACCTCGGATGAAACTCTTTGTCTCAGTGGAAGGATATCCTTGGTCTTGATATTTTGTGCACACTGCTTTAAGTAAGTAGAAAGGTCAACCACTTCAACTTCCTCATCACGGTCAATAGTTACGTCTGCGGCAAAGCAACTAGGTTGTAGATGGGATTTAGCTTCATTTGAAAACGGATCAAGACTTGCTTTCTCCTGACATGAGGGAATAGTTTCGTAAGTGTTTTTAACGCCCAATGGACAATTCTTTGTCAAGCTTCCATCTGACTCCCGGATACTCTCTCCCTGCAGAAGGCATACTCCATTTTTATTCTGTTTTACATCACCCATGATATCTTGTGTTAATTGTCCATCATTTACTCCGTGACTTTTCTTACAACTCAGTAATGACACTGCTTTTACATCATGCCCGATAGCCTTGTTGTGCTCAGAGGGCGAGGTGTTTTGAAGAACAACATCTGGGTCAGCCTGAGCATCTTTTGTTCCAGGGGCATTCTCCGCCGAAACCTTTTCAGCATCTTTCTGGCTTTCCTCTTTACTTTTATCATTTGTTATATTTTGACAATCATCAACAATGTTTCTTTTAAAATTCCCATTTTTCAACTCTACTTGCAAGTTGCAGTCATGACAAGTAATGTTGTCTTCTGTCTTCTGTTGAAACTGCTCTCTCTCGTCTCCTGAACACTGGCTGTCAGCACTTATACCCTGACACTGTGAGTAGTGCATTTCCATCACTTCCTCGTTCTCATAATCGGTCTCATCAGATGTATAATAATCAAAATCTACATAATCATAACTATCAAAGTCATCTTCACTTTCATTATCCTTATTACCCAAGTTATTATCTGCAGAAATGCTTTCTTGTCCGGTTTCATCAGAATAATATTCTTCTTCAGTACTACTGTGCTCTTGCCTATCTCTTTTTATTTCAGCTTCATCCAATTTTCTCAGGGAAGTGAAAACCTCATCTCTTTCTCTTTCCCTCCATCCCTTGTCTACATTTCCAGTCCCTTCTCCCTTCTCTTCTTGAACAGGGCCTTCACTGAATGGCTTCTTAGTCACAGTCTCAAGTGTATCATCATTATCCAAATGACCAAAGCCTAGAAAACTCTCCTCTTTATTATGCAAAAGGTATGTTGATGCTTCTTCTGTTGGCTTATCTACAGCAATACACAGTACATTGTCACTGCCTTCTGAAATAATAGTTCCCTTATCTGTAGAGGACCTACCCTTATCAACTTTGGCCATATTATCAACAATATCATCATCATGATAATTATGCATGCTGCCTTCTTTATGCTGAGCTATGTCACAAAGGCCTTGACTATCTCTGTATTTGTTACTATTTTCCAAATGTGGAGTGATACATTTTCTTTCATCCCATGTTTCACAAGGCTTACTATTGCTGCCTTCTAGAAGTAACCTATTATTATTCAAGGATGGCTCATTAAGTAATCTAAGCTGGTTATCTCTACTGATAGGTGACCCATCAAGAAATCCAGAACTGATTCCTGCCAAATCTGTACCAATATTGCCTTCCACTGGAAGGCCAATATGAGTGACAATACGATCTATCTGAAAGGGGTCAATGGATGTAATGTCACATTCCGATGGTGGAACTCTGTAAGATTTAGTACAATAATCATGCAAAGTTCTACTATCTATGCTACTCTCATTTACAGGTTTGTCTTTGATATTAATATTGCTCTCCAGAGATTCATTTCTTTCAGTTGTAATCTGTTCCTGATTGATCAAGGTGATGTTGTCTTTCAGAGGTGGATCATCCTTAGAAAAAATATTTTCCTTCACAGATGTCCAATGGCTAGTCATACAACTACTAGTATCTAATAGGTTATCAGGAGTAGGCTCTCTAGGTTCCAAAGGAGATACTCTGTAACTATTAATACGACTATGGGATGCAGCAATGATGTTAATATCTGACTGTAATATCCCTTCTTCATTACAAACCCCTAATTCTTTCTGAGTAAGATCTTTTAAAGATTTATGTCCGGTTTTCAGAGTGGCAAGTAAACTCTCCTGGAAATTAACTTTTTCTGCATCTTTTATTAATATACTTTCTTCATTATCCAGCAGAACATGAGGTAGACATTCCCAGGTGCTGTTTGGTACTTCTCTTTCATTAGTAAATGCTGAAAGATTATTTGCATCCAAAACATTATCTAGTTTACCTAAAAGATTTTCATGGCCACTCTCATTTCCCCTGTTTATCGTGCAAATACCAACTTCATTTCTGCTTAAAAGATGATTTTCTAGCAAATGCTTATCAAGGGATTCTTTTGCCTCATCAGTTTTAGCACAAGATTGGTTAACTAATTTCTGGGGAGCTTCTTGAAATTCCTTGTTATTGTTGCTAAGCATACTTTGGATACTTGTGTCTTGACCTAAGGCACTGCCAGTAACAAAGCTAAGTAATACATTTTTAGGCAGTTGCTCAAGATCTGAACCTTCCCTATTTGCAGAAGATTCACAAAATTGATCTTCAGTTCCAACTGTAATGCATTCAGAGTTCTTGTCACTCATTAACAAACTGACAACTTCATTTAAGTCACCACAATGCAACAAAAGCCTCTGCCCTGTATTTGCATCTATATAACTGTTTATCATTAGGTAAGACATGAATAGCTTTTGATTCTGTTGCGAGTGGTGACTTATGGGCTTGCCGGTGTTCAGATGCTCAATGTCCTTTCTTTGATCACTCTCTGGAGATGGGTGGAATTCACAAAACGACAGACATCTTACAGCCCTTTTCAAAGGGAATGGCACATTATCCACATTCAGCAATTCATCAGGAAGTGTAATATTGCTCAAAATGGATAAAATGTTACTATCTATAATTCCTTGCTGGGCTGCATTACTTAGGCTGATTACCTCCGACGTTTCTGGAATATATAGCGCAGCTATTTTTTGCCTCCCATCTAGAATTTTGCAGGCCAGTTCATTAGAAATCATGCCTTGATGCAAAGATATAGATACGGGGAATATTTCACCACTATGTGGCCAAATGAGTCCTATAAAACCTTGCTGTGCCTCTAATACCAGCAAGGCACAAGTGGAAGAGATCAGGTTGCACTGCACAGCTTCATCTATAGTCAAACGTTTTGGGGAGTTTGGTGATAGGATTCCACCTGTCTGAACTTGACGAGTCAAAAGGGCACAGGCAGTATCGTGATCTATAACTCCTTCTCTCATTGCTTCTTCAACAGTCATCCTGTGATCTGAATTGGGATTAATTATGCCTCCAGAAAGTAGCTGAGCATCTAACAGCCTGAACATAGTCTCCTTCTCTATGAGTCCTTCATGAGCTGCCCTCATAAGAGTTATTTTCCTTCCACATGTCAGCGTTATTTTGCCTCTTTCTTGAAGAGCCACTGGTAAAAACCTTAAGCCTGTTTCTTTGTGTGCTACAGTTCTTTCAAACAATTCCTCAAAGGATAACTTTTCTGCAGTACTGGGGTCAATAAGGTCTCTAGATGCGTCCTGGCTTTCTAGAAGCATAGTATATAGCGCTCCAGAAATCAGGTTCTTTTGGAAAGCTTTGTGCAAAGTTAGCGGTTCTTCTGTGCCTGCTATTTTTAGATATCCTCCAGAAAGCTGGATTTCAAGAATTTTAACAGCCAGAGATTCTGAAATGATTCCTTGCTCCAAAGCACTCACAACCGGGATTGGGGCTGCACTCAGTTGCGAAATAACCTTCTTAGCGTTCTGCAAACCTTGTAGTTCCAACGCAACTTGTTCATCAACAAGTTTAAGGGTCTTTGCTTGTTCAAGATCAAAATTCTCTCCTAAGGTAGGTGACATTAAACCAGACAAAATGATCTGCCTCTGAAGTAATTGGATTCCAGTGTCATAGTCAATAAGGCCTTTATAAATTGCCTGGAAGACTGAAAACGTATCTCCGGTAGTCTGATCAATGATGCCAGCTATGACTCTGTCCACCTAAGAACATAAAAATACATTTTTTTTCAGTATCCAATAAATATTAAAACAGGAAATCTCTGAATTTAAATACTTATCTGTAGATGGCAATAAGTCATTTACTTACCAGACTTGGAGCAAGACTGTGAATGTTAGCAAGTCAATGCAGAAATGATCTATGTCAGTGATTCAACTGCACATGGTGTGATACAAGATTGAGACACGGCATGCACCAAAAGTCTATGTTCTGCACACATCAACAAGGTTAGTGGAATACAAGAGCCAATGATCATATAGTGAGTGAAAAAGACACGTTCCTGGAAGACAAACTGTCATGCCATCTATGTGGTTGGTGAGAAGTTAAGGATATTCAGAAAATAGTGATACCAATAGTCATGCTACTCATGTTTACAGCATACAGCACTTTTATGTCGACACCACTCTAACCACCTAAATGCATTGCAACTGGTTTGCATCGAAAATCATCAATTAGAAACATTGAAGATACATGTGAAAAATATGTTTTCATATATTAAATATATTTATATATTTTATGTATTAACTGAGATTTTGTAATACTTTTTATAGATCATGGTAGGTATTATTAAGGTATTATCTCACAGTTAGTGAGAATGCCCTTTCAAAAGCATGTAACCAGCTGAAATTTAATCAACTTTTGAAATAAATATACAAAGCACGAAGTATAATCTATCAAATTTTTGTAGGGTGTCAGGATTCTGAAAAATAGAATTTGTAAAAGATGGGTTTTTAAAAAGAAAGGTAAGTGATGTATGATTTTTTTTTAATTCTTAGTTCCATGCAAGACACAGTTTTAAAGATTTAATCATATACGCATGACTATATTTTTCCTACACATTCAGTTATAATTATTACACAAAAATTCTGAAAATTCTCATTTAGTCCTTATTTTGTCTGATGCATATAACAATGCAGGATTTTTTTTTAAAAAAAAACAGTATTAACAGTTCTATATCCATGCAATAAGTAAAATTTAGACCGCACACGATCATCAGTAATATTATATAGGTTTTAGGCTACCTTTGCATCCATTTTTTCATCTATATTTCTTTCCTCCTCCAACTGTATCAAACCTTCATTGGATAAGAGTTTGGAACACTCTTGCAAGGACTTTATATGATTTTCCATTTCATTTTTCTCCTCATTTGTCATTCTATGAAACAAATCATAGATACAGATATGATTTTCAGAAATAGACTGCAATAACCTAGAATAAAAAGGCATGATTCTGATAAATCTTGGCCTACTAGCAACCTGAGCACTAGGGTAGTTCATAACAACATTCCTCTTTCCATAAGCAACAGAATAAAACTATTCATCAACCAGAACAAATCCTATTTAACTATTCTGCTTTTTAAAAGCAGCTATTTAGAAGACTTTAGACTACATGTTAGCCTGTTTTAACACATTAGTACTGCTACATAAATACAGTTTTCATTACAGCAAGAACTAAGACCACTTTATGTCAATAAATAAAACCTCACAGAAGAAATAATTACAGGATTCAAAAATAAATTTTAGAAATAATACAGCTGCATATGTAATTGTCTAGCTTGTGGCTGTGAAAATGATGGTGAGTAATTTGATCTGGATTATTCACTTCATTTGTAACCTTTCTTCCTAAATGAGACTTTGCATTCAATGTACAAACTGTATTTTCTACTATGCAGTGCTTTCACGGGTGAACAGCAAAATTTCGTGGATAATCTAAGCCTGAAATATTATTTACAAAAACAAAAAGTAGTGAATATCATGCTGAAGACTGCAAACTTGGTATTTGGGGACGGAGTGATTATTCACGCAATTCCATAGCAACACTTCACCTAAATATCATTTAACTTGTTTGGAGAAACCAGTATATTTTATTATTCTTCCCAAGCAGCTACAAATAGCCATAGCCATGACACAGCCACTTTCTAATTATATATTTAGAACCATTTGCCAAAGAAGATACAGAACAGACTGCATAAAACTAACTTTAAAAAATTGTCATTAAAGCCAGCTGACAGCTTCCAATACGATGAAGAGAAAATCTTCCTGCTTCTTCGAGGAAAGATGAGAATGACTGAAGCTGGATTCATCGGAAATTGTATTTGACAGAAAGACCGATGTACCACGTAGTAAATTATAATTCCCATTATTCTAAGTTTTGAACAGATTGAAGATTAAATCTAAGATATGCTATTAAGATCACAATTTATGGGTGTAATGTAATTAGGATCAGGGGAATTTTATAAACAGGAGGGTTGCCAAAAAGTAGACAAGCTATACAATTACATCATAGTCATTAGAACATTTTGCTTCCCTTTTAATAATAAGCAGGTGTCAGCAAGAGGAAAATCGAAGTGTCTACGAAGATTCTCAATCGTCCAGGTCCTGAAGGAGCTTCTTGGATGAGAAGCAAAACGTTTTCAAGAAAGAAAAAAAAAACCCCAGAAAGTCCAGTTGCTTTTTGAAAAAGCACCTTTGGGACAGAAAAAAGTTCCTTCTAAAAAGTTCCTTCTAAAATTAATTCAGACTCCTTTTCTTAAGTTCCAGAAACTATACATGATTCGACATATCAAAAGACTAAACGCTGTTAACAAAAGTTGAAATACCATCATTAAATTTCAAAATAAGATAATCACACGTAACATACTTGTCACCATGTTTGGCTAAAAATATCTGTGTTCCTTGCAAAGCCTCTGATAGCTGTTCTTTCTTGGATGATAATTCATCAGAAGAAATCTGAAAAATAAGAAAGTGCATTCAAGTATCCACAATGCTCTAGTAATAGGTTTAAAAATGTACTTTAAGCAATAGAAAATATTACAAGATTAAGTATAAAAAGGTATGTATTTGGAGCATATTGGCATTTTGATAATACACTATATATTGCCATGCCTGCTTTGTCCTTAATTTCTCACTTCTCAACAAGCCAGATCATGCTGTGTGCGTATGCATAGACACACATATACACATACAAAAATAAACCTCTCAGAGATGTACTAAGACTGCATTCTTGCATCTTTTTTTCTTGGGAACAGAGGCCAAAACGTAGAAGTTAATTATGCATATCAAAAGCTTATTTCTAGTTTTGGTTTTTTAAATTAACTGGAGGAATATAATGCATTTGTTTGGGAGAGGTGGGGTGCTGGCATTATTATGACAAATTAGGATTCCGATATTTCATTTATGACTGATTCTAAGTCAAGGGTTCTAAATTATATCAATCATCAGTTCATCTTAGTTACGAACAAAGATCGAACAGCAACAAATCTCGCCCCAAGATGGACTGGAGCCAAGTCAAAGAAGATGTAATCATCAAACACCTTCAGGCCTCTGACATGTTAGTAGAAACTCTTTTTGAAGAACAATCTGCAACTTTCCCTTTGGGGTTCACATATTCTTTCCTGCTGGAATTTTCACTTCATTGCTCCTATGAGCCTACCTTGGACATATCACTGATAGCTTGAAAACGAATGAAAGAGAAGAAGAACATTAACATGAGATAGAAGAACTTGTAGTTCGGAACGACTGGATTTTTATTTGATAACTCTCGAGCCTTCTTATCTTTAATTCGCTTTTGTCTAATATAACTGTCAGAAGCAAAACATTAGATGAGGTGCAGTCTCAGTACAGTTGAAAGCTTATGCAGTTCGTAAGTTTTTCAAGGGTTCAAATTAATTTAAAATGATTACAGTAATTGCCAAATTGCTCTGAGCACTAAGTGGAATATTTTATTCATTGTGGATGGACACTATCCATTAGGTGCCTACAGCAATCATAAAATATATACTGAAGGAATACTTGCTGTGGTTCCAAATATTTTTCTTACATAGCCTAACAGCTCTACCAAAAGACCTAATAATGTTAAATACAGGGTAAAACAACCCACAGCCATCCACAATCCTTATTATTGTTGAAAGTATTTCTTCGTAGATGACATTCTGTCAGGAGATTAGATTTTTACTATCTTTATCCCTGTACATCATAGCATTTACTTCAGAAAGCTGGGAGACAGTCCATCTGAAAGAAGGGGCAGAAGAGCAAAGGGATATCCTTGTTCATTAGTTACACTTTTCTAGCTTCTAAAAAGTGACTGTCCGAATGATCCAGATGAACTAATAAAGGCACTAAAATAGACTCTTTGGATTGCCCATAGCGACAATGGGGAAGAGCCATGTTTTGTAAAAGCTATTTTCTTTTCTTTTGTTTCCCTGAATGCTGTCAAGTACTGAACCATATTTTGAAATTAAGATATGAGTATAAATATAAAAATGTTCTCCTGGTCGTTAATTCCGTCAAGTCTGCCCTGAAGAGTCTGCTGTTTGGCGTACAATGAATATCCCTTGCTATCATATCGATTCAATATATTCTGAAGGGAAAAATCAACAGGGGAAGTAGCCACACAAAACAAATAATCATCTCTTTAATTACAATGAATATTCATGATTACATAAGTATATTGTTTTGGATTTCTCAAAAGAAAAATATCAGGCTTACTTTCTTCTGACTATAACTGATAAGATTTTATTTGAATCCAAATCTATAAAATATGCCTGTTACAGCAATATTCACTGAATGGATAGAAACTAGTTAAAAGTCTTCTACTCATGCAAAAATCTGCAAGTGTATCTAGTAAAAAATGTATCTATAATGCTTCCTTCTTGATCGAGAACTATTTTCTGGGGGAAACGTAGAATTAATAAGTTCAACTTATGTATAGGTAAACATTTTAAATTTTAACAAAAGGAGGATATTTTAATTTAGTATAAATTTAACTGGAAGGGATTTTAGCCAAGTTTACACAACATACTATACTATGATTTTTTTACCCAGATGTTGCTGAATAAATCAGAAGAAGTGGGTTCACTCTGCTAAATATGAAGGTTGACTCTTCTGAGGTTATGCAACAGAAATCAGTAATATTAGATATGTGCTTCTTATCATTTATTGGCCCTATGAAAATATCATGGATTGCATGTACTTTCAAATATACTGTTCTTTACTAAGGCCATGATGCACATGACCAACAGACTCTACTTGGGGTGATGCTTGTGTAACCACGTAAGACACCCAAAAAATCACGTCTTTTTTTTTTTTTTTAGAAAAAAAACCCCACCTTCCCACAAACCACCCAACTAGGTTGACAGGATTGGCCCTGACACTCTGGAGAAGTAAGTTATTTTAGCAGTCATAATCCCCTGTACCCGATGCCAGGTAGTTTCTAGTTGTTGTTTTTTTAAGCACAGCCTCTTGCCACATACCAGTTGGAATTGAGCAGGCGCCTTCATGGCCCATATCCAAAATCATACATCCACAAGTGGTAAGTAGAAAGTAAAGAAAACATTCTCTAAATGTTCATTACCTTACGGAACCATTATAAGTTTATTCTTTGAGAAAAGTGATTTATAAATCTAGTATAGATTTATATACTAGTATAGTTGAATATAAATTTTACAAAAATCTGAAGCCAAAGGAGAGTGTTATTGGGACTGATGTAGGGCATACAAATAATCTTGTTGGTATGAAGAAATGAAATAATGTGCATGAGCCACAGTTGACTCCTTAGAACCACAGATATGCAAAAATCAAACATTACAGGTCCATGCAACTGTTTATTATATACACTGAAGCAATGTTTTAATACCTGCTTCTTAAGAAAATCTGTTTTTTCAGCCCTTTCTCCGCTGTCTTTGCTGAGGCTCCTGGTGATTTCTGTAACCCATTTCAGTAAGTCCCCAGTTTTTTCAACATGTTCTTTCTTTTCCTCTTCCATTGATTTCTGATGAACAATGGGCATTGCAAATACAGAAATATTTAAAATGGCTAGACGTTAAACAATAGGTACAGATCAAATCTAATTACTCTATTAAGAAATTTATTGTTAGAAAATGCCAGACTTAAATAAATTTTATTTTTATCCCAGTTGCTGATGTATAATTATGTATGAATTAAGGGGGTGTGTGTGTGGAAGATTAACATTTTTTAAAAAAATATCAACCTTGAGTTATTTGAAGATATTTTTTTTAAAAAATAAGATAGTCATTATGATACATATGAACACATTCTTTTATACAGAGCTAATTCAATGTGTATGAGAGAAACCATTATTGTCCTCCCAAACAATGGGAAGGGAAACGTTTTAAACTGCAGCTTTTGCATTAGCTATAAATCCACACCTGATATCATGCAATTAAACAGGTTGCCACACTTCATTAATATAAAATACCTAAAACCTTTTCCCACAGACAAAATGTCATACAATTTTTATTCATCAGGCGATAACTAATCCATCAGACAGGAACCCCAGTTTGACAATTGTATAGCCATCTCCAGTGATAATTTAAGGCTCCAATTAGAAGAAATGTAAAGACTCAAGTGCCAAAATAAAGAGAAAAAAAATCATTTTAATTGATAGGAGTATAAAACTGTCCTTAAATTTTTTGACTGACCAATCTTAAATTGTTTAAACTAAGATAGAGGCCTCAGTGAATATAATTCATTATCAAGTACCTAAGATTGTACTACCTTACTTTGACAGACTCAGCTTAATAGAAATTTGCATGTTCTACCCTTTTTATTTTTTCATATAATCAATGAACCCCTGCAAATGTATAATTTCATGTTTTACTATTCTCTGAAAACGGGCAGAGGTTGTTATGAAAATAAGCATTTAAGTGTCTACACACTTAGCTCTCTACTCTACTCAACTTTGACTGAAACCCTGAAATTCACAATTTTTAATAACATACACTGATTTGATTACAATGGAATATATTTATGTTTTAAAAAAATTAAAAAGTTCAGCTGGAACTGAAACCAGATTAGAATGAAGTGAAACATATCAATATAATTCATCTTTCTATATGCAACTATTTTTATTTATACAAAACAACAGCAACTGAAGCACAATCCAACCATAACTGAAGTAGTTACATTATGAGAAAAATTAAGCATGAATTTAAATTTTCCACAGAAATCGATGAAACATAGAAATATCTAAATTTTATTGTGTTCTAAGGTTACAAGCACAGAGCAATACTAGATTTAGAGTATGCAAACCACCATTTATAAGCAAAGCCAAACTGTGTTGCAAGGTTTAGAGTTCGAGTGATTTTTTTCTCTTCCACCATGTTGTACAATCATATAAGTGGGAATTATTTCTAAAATGTGACAGTTTGTCCCTTACCACAGAATGGAACTTAGTTCCAACAGAAGAGACTATCTGTAACTCAGGGTTGAACTGTGAAATCCTTGGTGCAGAGTCTCTGAACTTGGTTGTAAACTTGAAAACATTCAACTACCCAACGAGGTAACGTCATCAGTGCTAGTGATTGTGGGGTATTCTCCCTGTTTAGTCTTAAGAATAATCTGTTTATTGCTATAAAAGTTCTGTGTCAAAAAAAAAAAAGATTGCTCAGTGTTAGCTTAGTTACTGGGTAGAATAATAAAGCCTTGATATACCTGAGGAAATCGTCTCTGAGGCTTCTAGCAAGCGTAGCCCTGTATAGCAGTCAAAAACAGCTCCCTGGAGAGCTTCCTGATAGGTTAATTGCTTTTTGGTCTTAGGGCACATCAAGCTTTTTACATAGAATTTATCATCTTGAGTTTTTGTGGCAGTAACAGCATCAATGAGGCCATTCTTGATGGCATCCTCCATTGACAACCTGGAATGAGATTTGGGATCTATCAACCCGCCCGTCAAATGCTGATATTCCAAGCAGCGAGTGCCTACTTCTTTGTCTAGAAAGTTTTTATTTATTGCTTCGGTGACCGAGAGAATACTGTTTGATAAAGGGTGCTTAATGCCCCTGAAAACCAGTTCACATTGCTGAAGGTGTTTAGCACACGCCTCATCAATCAACTCCCTTTGCAAGGCTTCTGCCACTGGGTACGTCTTTCCAGTCAAGGGATCAATTACCCCTCCTGTGCAGGTTTGAGCCTCCAGACACCTCAGCGCAGTGTTCCTGTCCACCAGGTTTTTGCGTGAAGCTTTTGCAATAGACATTCTTTCATTTGTCTCAGGCAGCCAGACCCCAGCAATGGGACTATGGAGATCGGTACGTGGCTTGGAATTGGTCAACAGAATGTCACCAAGCTCACTAGCTGTAAGATGCCCTTCCTTGTACTGACTGACTGACACTCTGTCTATTTTGCCAGCAATTAACGCCTCGTCAATATTGAACTGCAGCCCTGTTTTCAGGTCTGTCAGAACAAAGTAAGAATTTCCACTGGCATCAAAGCACGTGGACTCTTTCCACTGAAACTCCTGTCCAGACAACTCAAGGTACATACTCTTGTCTATCAGGGACTTTTTATATGCCTCATAGGAAGTCATTTCCACACCGGTGTTAACATCAACCACAGATACCTTATGAATCTTTTCTGCAGATGGAGTGCTTGTTTTCCTCTCCCCAACCGGAAGCAGGAAGCATTGGCTGGCTACATCGAGCACACACAATTTCAGCAGGTCTTTATAATACATGGCTTGCCCGCTATTGGGATTCTCAAAGCTTTTTTTGTTACTGGAAGGTTCGTGTAAATATTTGAACATTGTGTTATTCAGCAAGCCTAGCTCGACTGCAATCTGAGGAGGAATACGGACACTTCTGATAGAATCAATGACTCCCCCAGTGGCAATCTGAGCCTCAAGAATGTTTTTGCCCTTTTGCCTGTCTAAGATTCTACTTTCCACTGCTTGGTAAACAGACAGCTTTTTCCCAGAAAACAGATAACCTAAAACTGCCTTTTCCGCCTCCAGAAGCCTAGTTTTCCATTCATAATCTACCAGTCCGCTGATGACGGATTCATCCACTGACAATGTTTTACCAGTTACGGGATCAATGATGAAACCTGTGGCAGCCTGGGCTTCTAACAATGCTAGAGCTGAAGTTTTATCAATTATTCTTTGTTTAGCTGCAGAAGCAAGTGAGATCTTGTTTTTGCTAGCTTCTATATACAGCCCAGCTACTGCAGTAGGCTTTGTTAAAAACATCTCAAGGTCTTTTTGCACCTCAGCAATTGCCTTCTTCCCTGAATGGAGCTGTCCAGCTGTTGTCAAGTCTAGAAGTTTAACTTCAATCAACTGCCTGGCATTTACTTCCTCTCGGAGGCCTTGAAATTTTATCTTATCATATTCAATAGGAATCTCCTTGGCTTGCTTCTCCTCTAAGGCAGTACTGATCTTTGAAATATCTTCACTCCTAAACCCTTCTGATGCTCTGTATCCCTCAAGAAGTCTTCCTTCATTACCAAATGTCTTGCCATTTTCTTGATTAAATGTAGAAGCTTCAGCATGTACACCATACTGCTTGCTGTTCGCTATCTGTAAACAGGAATTTTTTTTAATATAGTGAAGGATGTTACATTTAGAAAGCAGCGTCATATCATTACAGTAAGTGGGAGGGAGGAATGTAGAATACAAACAGCAAACAATATCAGCCAGTTTATTAGTGCTGACAACACAGAAGCTGTATGAGCAGGAAAGCTGAATGGAAACATAGAAAAGGACAGAAAAAGAATACGCTTTGGTGCATTTAATTTAAAAATTGCAACTGGTGATCATTACTCCAGCTACTAGATAGGTGTCATGATCGATAATAGTAGGACTGTAGCCAAAACTGGGCATTGGTGTATCCAAAGGAAAGTCATCTTTTACAAATGTACAAAAAATGTATTAAAGAAATCTAAAAGGACAAAAATATAAGTTTAGTTAAGGGTGAATACGCCACACAATAGAAGTGACAACAGGAAGAGAGGGAAAACATGCAAAAGGGTGGGGATGGGATTAGTAGGAAATCCTGAACAGAAACTTTTTTAGGGGGGGGATTTTTGTTGTTGCAAATCTCATAATGTAGATGTGGATTTGAATTGTGCATATTTATCTTTACAATAACAAAACATCTACACGTTTAGCATAGTTAGCCAGACACATGGGTGTAAAGTACATCTAAATAAGTATGTTCTTCTACAGATCTGATACCATCTTTTAAATAAATGGAGAACCTTCAGAAGAAGAAAAGAGAAGTGCTAAAGAATACTTAAAGGCAGAAAGGACAACGAAGGCCATAAATATCAAATTGTATGGTGTACCTCCAATGGATGCAGTTGTTTCCCTAATCCCATTTCATAACTTTCTTCATGTCGTGAACTGAGGAATTTGCCATCTCTCAAATTATCTATTTCTGATAATCTTGTGGCAGGTTTGTTGTTATCAATGCTGATTTCAAATTGTGTACTCATTTGGGAAACATACTCCGAATACGACTGTTGGTTTACTCCACTTCCCAAAGAGTGTGAGATTCCAGACAGCTGGAATGGCTTTTCTCGTGACAATGAATCAGTAGAAACCATTTGCAATTTCTGAGCTAGTAGCTGTTCAGATTTACAACCTGGGCTGCTTATCTCAGTTTGCCGTCTTCTTAATAAAGGAGAAGTATTTGTGCACACTTTACGTTGTTCAAAATCTCTCAGAGAGGCATCTCCCAAGTAACCATAGTCAAGTCCTTTCAATCCAAAGTCCAACTGGATGTTCTTTTTGCTGATCTCGTTCTGAAACAAACGCAATTGATTGCAGTGCTCTCTTTTCTGCAGATCTATTTGGTGCTTCAAGTGTTCCATTGTTCGTTTCTGCATCAGGAATTCTTCTTCCAGTTTGCGGTATTTCTGCAAATGTTCCATTTCTGCATGTTTCCCTTGTTGTAACTGATCACGACATTTTTGAAGTCTGTTCTGCAAATCTTCAATCTGAATCTGATACATTCTGATGTTTTCTTGAGCCATATGCTTCTCTTGCTGTAAAGTGATGCATTCCATCCTTATGCCTGAAATGTCATTTTCAGCAATGTTGTGCGATTCCAAGAGTTTATCAAACTTCTTCTTAAACTCTTCGGCAGAATGCTTATACTTAATTGACTCTTCCTGGAGCAATGCCATCTTTTTACGTGCCGTTTGCTCGTCTAAAGTCTTCTGGTGGAAATCATCTTGCAGCTTCTTTATCTTATTGTTGAGTTCTTGAATATGAGCTTGTTGCTGCTGGATTTTCTGCTCATTCATTTTAATTTCCATAGTGAATGTACTCAACTGGGTGTTTAGGTTTCTTAGCTCCATCTCGGTATTCATGTTATAAGTGATATCCCTATCACATTTCTGCTTATACTCATTAATTACATCTTTTGCATTGACTAACTCATCTTCTAATCTCTTGATTTTATCCAAGTGCTCTTGCTCAATTATGATCTGTTTGTGTAGCTCTTCATTTGTAACCCGGAGCTGCTCTTTGAAGCTATCAACCAAAACTTTTAATTCGTCATTTTTCCTGTCAATAATCTGTCTCTCCAGAACTATCCTCTCTGATTCAGTGTGCACTTCAGTCATCATAAGTTTGGTTTCACTATTCCACCTTGTAAGCTCCTCCATCTTTTGCTTTAATTTTTCTACCAAGTGATTACTGTCGGCTAAGTCATCTTTCAGTCGTTGAATAATCAGGTGGCTCTCTTTTTCTTCTCTTGTTTTTTGAAGCAATTGCTCCTGCAGTTTTCTAAACTGCTCCTGCAGGTTGCTTGCTTCCCCTTTGCATGATATAGTTCTCTGTTCAGCTATCATTTTTTCTTGTTGAAGAGATGCAATCTGTGAACGCAACTGCTGAAGAGTAATTTCAATTTCTGTCTGTGTCCTTGTCAATTCCTCCAGCTCCCTCTTCAACTGTGCCTTTTCCTTTTGAAGTGACCTCAAGTCTTCCTGATAATTCATATTGATTCTTTTCAGTTCCATGGATTCCTGCACTACTTCTTCAGCTTTGCCTGTGGCTTTCTGCAGCTGCTTGTCAAGTTCTTTTAGTTGTTCCAAGTAACCTTGCTCAACCAGTTCTTTCTGATCCAACTCTATTTTAAGACGTCTGAGAGAATGATTGGCTTCATCTAGTTTTTCCTTTAATAAACGAGCCTTTTCTTCAGAGGATGCATTTTGTAGCTCAAGTTCATGAAGTTCATATTTTAAATCCTTAATTATTTTTTCAGATTTTTTGTTGGCCACGGTTAGTTCATCTACTATTTGTTGGAATTCCTCTATGTTCTTTATGTCTTGCTTTTCTCTGAAAATGTCTGAGCAAGTTTCTCTTCCTATTATAGTAATTTGCCTTCTGATGTCAGTTATTTCTTTTTCTCTGAACTTGTTTTTCACTGAACTACCTTGCATCTCAAGATCACGTTCCATTTCCTTAATTAGCTTCATAAGCTTCTCTTCTTCAGCTGTTTTTTTCTTCAGCTCTTCCATTAAAGCCTTTTTTTGCTGCTCCAGGTCCTGAAGACTTGTGTCTTTCCTTCTTAAATGTTCTTCAAAAGTTTTTCGAATCATGTTGCTTTCTTCTAGCTGAATTCTGAAAGCCCTAAGGTTTTCTTCAACTGCATTTCTTTGAACCTCAGCTTTCAAAGTCAGCTGTTTCACCCGTTCTAACTCCTGTTCTGCGGCTTCTTTCTCTTTAAGGACATCCTCTAATTCCATGGAAATTCGTTTCGCTTCTTGCTCAGCCTTAGCTTTCTGAAGACAAATCTCTTCTGTTTTTTTCTGCTGCTTCCTTAATTCCCTTTCTGCATCTTCCTTGGCTTTTGGAAGTTCTTCCTCCAGCTGCAGCTTCTGTTTCCTTATCTCCTCCAGAGCCTTCTCAAGTTCATTTATTCTCGCCATAAGTTTCTTGTTTTCATTCAGTATTGCTTTCTGCTGTTCTTCCAGGTTATAAAATTCCCCACGTACAAGGGCCTCCTTATTTTTCAGAGTCTTAAAAATAAAAGAAGAAAGAAGTATTATCCTATGTTTTAATAATAGTACTGAAACACACTGAAATGATGACGCATGATTGCAAAAATACTTACTCTATTATCTACAGCATTTCAGCCACACCGTCTGCTGCCCACCACCACTGTCCCACTCAGAAAGCCACCATAAGAGTAAAGAAAAAGCTGCAGTGAGGAGTTCCACCAACTGATGTCCTTAAGAAGAATTCTCTGCTCATTCATTCAGGACAAGAGCTGTTCAAGGATTTGAAGTTTCTGCCCCAAAGCATACTTGCATGTGTCTGTGCTTGAAAGCTAAAGTAGAATAACTTTTCCAGCAATACACATCATCATGCAAGAAAAAAAAGCATTTTGGCATGTTAGGGTTAGTTGAATACGAAAAGGAACGTTTTAGTACATATGACAATTCTTGATTCGGTTAGACATTTGAAAATACTCTCATAAACTCGACGAACCAGAAAGCTGATTTAATTAGGGAATAAACATATCCTTCTACCATAATAATCACTATTTAAATCCATGTAGTAAATTTTTGTCATTTTTTTCCCCTATCCAAATGGAAACAGAAGAACCTTATTCTAAAATCGTACATTTTGCTTCATCTCGGTATAGGTGCCAGTCGAAAGTCAGCTTTACCCACTTCTGCTTCCCTATTTAATAGTCATATTCAATCAAAAAACTATTTACGTAAATAGAACTGCACTTCCATCAGCTCTCAAATGACTGCAATAAAATTTTCTTTCATATATAATTTCTAAAGAAACGTGTTGCAGCACTATTTTTAATATTTCATAATTATAGTTCCATTGTAATCCTGTAATTCTGGAAGCACAGGATATAACCAAGAGTATTTTTGTTAAAATAGTTTAGATCTTGACTATGCCATTCAAAAGAGTAAATCCACTGAAATTATAATTTTATTTATGTCTAATATAGAATTCACATTGCTGTACTTTATATTTAAATATAAACCAATTATAACAAATTATTAGGCAGATCAACCCCATATATCTTTTAGAAATCTTACAGCTATTTGGAATTATTTTAAAAGCAATTAAACCCACAGGCATCCTAGGACTATTAGAAACACTGTTCTAGGGAATGATCTTTATACTGTATTCAAATTTATATTTCTGAATGATAATCACACTTTTTTGGCATGATCTCTGTAGGTTAGTTGCCCATCTCTTAATGTTAATTTCATCTTGCCATCAAAGATTCTACCAATGTTTATTATTTTTATTTATCACTTTTCTTTATTATTTCTCGTTGTGCTTTTTCACTCACAGCCAACAACAGATTCAGAACCACCAATACTCTTTCTACAAAGATTTTCTACAACTGTCTTGCTCAATATTACACATGGTGCAATGAATTAAGGAACCTTTACTTGCATGTGACTTCATCCAGATTTCCCTGCTAATACTATTTCCAAAGACTAAATAATTCGACTTTATTGTTGCTGACATGCTTCATCTGGTATGTCCTCTTTTTGTGGCCACTTTCCAGCCACACATTTTAAAATGGAGAATGGCTGCTATTTATTTCCTCAACTTCCAACCCTATAAATGAAGTTATTTCCTATGCCAAAATTATCCCAAAAAACTGACAACAAAGATATTTAAAAGACCAGTTTACTAGCTCTCTAGGACCAATAAATAGGAAGTATGCTAAAACATTTTAGTGGATGATTCCTGTATATTTTTCTCATGATGACAATAAATAGTCTAATAGAATAAAAGAACTCTGATGAATTGGTCCAATCAATTCTTTACAGAATAGTATCTGTTTTTCTGAAATGAATAAGCAAACTATTAAGTCAAAATTGGACATTCTGACTTGTTAATGAGATTGTGTTTCTCATTACCTGACAGAACTATATATGGAAAAGACAGATCATCAATTCCTTCTGCATCTTTAACAATGAAATAAAATTTATTTTTAACATAACTTTACCTAAAGGAGCTAATTTTATGGATTGCTCTGTACCTGAGAGATTTCTATGAAGACCCAACACCACAGAAAAGTGTTTTAGCAACTTACAGGTGAAAAGTAATCTTTAACCTTGATTAAAAAGTTTTCAAATCAGAATTATTAAAGAGGCAGCATGGCATACAAAATGCATTTATTACACCTGTTTCAGTACTGGTGCCTATAAATAACATAAAGCTGATAAAGAAATTCTGATATTTACATTTTCATGTAAAGGCATAATTTATTGTTCTACTGTTCCTTTGATAATATCTATTGACTTACCTCTTCCTCCTCTAACCTTTTCAAGGAATCACCAGCAAACTTTATATACTGAGTCATCAAGGTTATCAAGGCTGTGTAGCGTGTTCTTAAATCCATAAACTAAAATGAAACAGAGGAATAGCTCAAAATATGACAAATAAAAAATGTAGCTTCCATTATGATTTCTGAAAGAAAGGGAAGGTGTTTTGTGATCAAGCTTGAGAAATGTACTACATCTGTTAGTCACAAGACAAAGGGCTTCAATGTAACAAAGCTGTGGAATAGAACTGACTTCTGTTTGTCTTGCGTGGCCTCAAGTAAATAGTACAGATGGTCTCAGGAATAAAAGATGAGAAATCATTGCATCACAACGATTAGCCTTGGTGACACAGTGGTTAACATGCAGTATTGCAGTTAAACTCTGCCTATAGCCTGGAGTTCGTTCCTGATGGAGCTCAAGGCTTGACTCAGCCTTCCATCCTTCAGAGGTCGGTAAAATGAGGACCCAGATTGTTAGGGGCAATATGCAAGTAATGCTGACATTGTAAGTTGCCTAGATGGTGCTATGGGGTGGTATATAAGCCTAAATGCTATTGCTATCATGGAATTAATTTCTTAATTCTTCATCCTTTAAACTACTAGCTTTAGTAATCATATGCAATACATCCTAGCAGTGTTTTCTAAATGAGACCTCTTATCATTCAGTACAGTGGAAAAGAAGATTCAAGATTCTAAAGGCTAACAGGCATGATTTGCATTAACTCATTTGTATGTACCAGCAACACATAACTGGATATCTTAAACAATGTTCTTGGTAGTCATTTTCTAGACTCTTCTGGCCACTACAGATATCCTTTATATTTAGACATTTATTAAATCACTTTTTAAGTCTGCACTGGCAAAACCTGCAAAACCACTGTGGACAAAGTTAGAAGAGGGACTACTTATATTCACCTTCTGTAGGTAACTATTACACGTTTTATTATTTTCTGGCCTTGTGGTTGTAATAAACTGATCTGTCCTGATGTAATTATTCACTTTCTACCAGTGTGGCTTTCGCAGAGGCTCTCTAGGACTATATCTAGATCACAGACATCAGAAGAGGCGCTGAGCTGAGCCTCAAACAAGCTCAGGCCTTCTGGAACTAAATCTAGCTCCATGGTTAACTGGATGCATCAATTGATCCAGTTCTGGAGTTCATGCAACACACTTCTCCTCAACATGAGACAGTCAAGTATGTCACAGAAACTGGACCGATGTAGTTAACAGCTATTATTACAAAAATAAAACTATGACATACAGCAAAAAGCAAGAACTCCACAAGTTAGACCTGTCTCTTATTTCAGAACCAATATGGTATAGTGGCAAAGATTGATGGACCAGAAACCAGGAGACTCTGAATTCTAGTCCTTCCATAGGCATGAAAGCTGGCTGGGTGACCTTGGACCAGTCACTCTCTCTTAGCCTGGCTACCTCACAGAATTATGGCTGTGGGGAAAACGGGAGGAAGGAGGTGACTTTAATTGTACAAAATAAAGATGGGATGTAAATCTGACTATTAAATAAACACTGAATATATGAATTATTTGGAAATGGGGTAATTCATTTGCAGAAACTACACTTTAAAAAATTGTCATAAAAAAAACACTAACTAATCTTGGTCAACTCCATTCTTAATCGTTTTGATGTCCTGACTCCAAGTCTCCTTAGGGCTTAGAACGTTAATGAATGACAAAATGATGAGAAGGAAGTGTCTATCTGCAATCTCATGTTGGGGGGGGGAAAACCTGATCTCCCTATATGTGAAAAACCTCACTGACAGACAATGGTCAGATGGACCTCTCTGAAACATGCCCTGATGTCTTTGTTCGGCTGATAGGATAACTTCCCTTCATCTGGCTTCTGTTTATGTTCTAATTAATTGGGTACCACTTTTGTATAACTTTTGTTTAATGGCTCTCCTTTTTCCTACCTCTGTCATTTAATGTTTTGCAATGTGAATTGTCCTGTGAAGTCTAGGTCTGAAAACATATAAATAAGCATATAAGTAACTGCTTAAACAAACAACCTACCTCTTGTATAATGAAGTCAGAGGAGCTCTGCATCCTTCTGCGTTTTACAGGTGATTTTTGCTGGGAATCAACCATGGCTCTGTATGTCATTGTTTGCAACTCATAATCCTACCAAAAAAAAAGAGAGAGGAGGGAGGTGGGGTAAGGGACATTAAAAACTATAAATCGTATGTTCCATATTAAGGATCCGTCAGAGAGTATAAACACAGTTCATTACAACAGGCCATGATACTAGTGTAGTAAAACCTGAACATAACAAGGGCTGAGCCCCTCCTCTTGAACTCTAGAGTTACCACAGCTGGGGAAAAGCAGGTTCTCTCATGTCATTGCATATTGCTTTGGTAATATAAAAAATCATTTGTCTCAGGCTGAGGATGGTCATCCCTGCAACACCAATGAAGATCCCTACACAATGGGGAGAGGAGTAGTAACAAGAGGAAGCAGCCCCAAATTTCCAGGCAACAACTATGGCAAAAAGACAACTGTGACAGTTTAATAAATGTAGTTTCTTGACTTACACCACAATTGGGACTAGAATTTCCTTTGCTAAGTAAGATATACTTAAGTGAATTGCGTCTGGTTTTACAACTTTTGCCATCTTTATTAAGAGAACCACCGCAGTTGTTAAGTGAATCACATGGCATTAAATGAATCTGGCTTCTCCTACTGACTTTCCTTGCCAGAAACCGGCTGGGAAACTCACCAATGGCAATCATGTGATCCCAGGATGTTGCAACCATTGTAAACCACATCCTCGGTTGCCAAGGGCCCAAATTTTGATCAAGTGATTGTGGGGACGTTGTGACAGTCGTAAGTGCGAGGACTGATCATAAGTCACTTTTTTCAGTGATCTTGTAATTTCAAACAGTCGCTAAATGAATGGTTGGAAGTCAATGACTGCCTTTACACTCAGTTATTTTTCCCTTTGATAAGTAAACACACACAATTGCAGGTTTACCTTTACTGCAGTTGAATACTGTTCTGAGTATTTCTGGCATTCATCTAGTTTGTTTTGTTTCATCTCCATTTCAGACACCAGCATCTGTAAAATAAGTAGTGGCATTCAATATATAGTACTTTTTTTTAAACTATTTTAAGACATTCATTTTCCATGTTCCTCCTCCTAAATAACTTTAAGCAAACATAGAGGAAAGCATTATGTTGCTTAGATCTACTGACTCTGTTTCTTTCATCTGTTAAGAATTACATACGCCATCAAACTATTTCAAACCATATGCCAACATTACAATACAGCATTTAAAATGAGATAGTTTTAAATAGTTGAAATGAACATTGCTATTTAGCTTAATTGGACTTTGAAAATGCAGGTTAAGAGTATTGATGCCTTTTAGCTTGGTGTTGGAGAAGACTTCTAAAACTACCACGAACAGCCAAGAAAACAAACCAGAAGATCCTCAACCAAATCAACCCAAGTTCTTTCTTGAGGCACAGATGATCAAAATCAAGTTATGCAGAAGACCTAGCAATCTGGAAAAGGATCTAAGGCTGGGAAGGATGGAAAGAGAAGAGGATGGATTTAGTTACAATGATGATAATAACGAGTTCACTGTGGGAAGACCTAAATGGCCAGGTTAGGAACAGATAGATCTATGTGATTGCTAGAAGTAAAAAAAATGATTAAAGAGCGCACAATCAATCAATGAAGCTGAATTATTAATTCGGTTCATTTAAGTGATATTATGGAACTTTTCATGATTGTACCTTCTGCTCATTTAGCTGTTTCGCCAGAGCTTTACTGTTCTGGGGTGGGTTTTCCTGAAATTTTTGCTGTGTTTCTTCAACTTGTTTAATCCAGTTATCCAGTGCACCATAAGTATCTCTGTAGTACTTTAGTGATTTATTGATAGTCTCCAAGTCACGCAACCTATAGTTGACAGGAAAGTCATTTCAGAAATGAACAAATGGTTATTTTAATGCAACACTGCAGTAGCTGCCTTTTTTTATAAAGATGTAATAATACTTGGCACATATCCTCCAGTTGTAGAACACCTTAAGATAAATCATATTATTTTCTTCATGTAATAGATTAACAAAGGGCAAAAACTGAGAGTATGTGCTTGCTGGAGTTCACTAGTAAATTCATGCCAAAGGAAAGATGCCGCTCGGTTATCGTTCATTAATTACTTTTCTCAGGATTGATACAGAAGAACTGCAAAACTATTAAAACAAAATTTTGACATTTCAATGAAAGCATAACTTCTATAACTGAGCTAAGTATTATCAAGAAATTATCTTTTCTATAAGATATATACCAAGGAGCAGAACTTTCTAGATAAGCTGACATCTTTCCATAAAGACTAAAATCAGTATAATGATCCATATCATTTTTTTGGGTGGGACGGGGGGAGGTGAGACCTCTGGCTGTCCCTCGTTTGAAATGCCAGGCAGTAAATAATTTGAATAAGCAGGAATGATTACAAATAAATAAAAAGTGTAATTTAAAATTATCTTGCAGTTCTGAACCACCACCACTGGAGGGCTATTCTCTGAACTTATTTCTCATTAG